>NC_133325.1:110905598-111205598 GCF_042186555.1 Aquarana catesbeiana | reverse complement strand
CAAATTTTTTGCCTGTTTGCATGTTCTGGTGCGAACCGAACAGGGGGGTGTTCGGCTCATCCCTACTACTTTCCAAAATGGGGTCATTTGGGGGGAGTTTGTGCTATCTTGACATTTCAGGGCCTCAAAACTGAAACCAAAAATGTTTTGTTGAGGGGTATACAACTTTAGAACTTTTTTGAACAAATGGGAAAGAACTGGATACATTTTATACAAACAATCATGGTCTGAGGAATTATTTGGAAGGCTCTGACTATTGTCAGTAAAGTTCAGAAATCTAGGGAATGCTTAATAATAATATGTAGTCATCGCAGCAGGGAAGGCAGAGGTAAAGTGAGCACAGACTATGAACCAGTATGAGATCATACTGTATTCTTTAACCACTTGCCGACCAGCCATCATCATTATACTGCGGCAGGTTGGCACGATCCCTCGAGTCATCATAGCTGTACATCAGCTCCTTTAAGTGGGATAGCAGGCGCTTGCGTGCTGCCGGAGGCATGCACTGCGGGGGTGCCGATGCTCATGACCAGCGGCCGCGATGCCCACCGGCCACGAGCTATAGCTGGTGCCAGAGGCAGAACAGGGACGTGTGTGTTTGTGTGTAAACACACAAATCCCTGTTCTGTTCTGAGAGGAGATGCAGATCGTGAGTTCCTGATAGCTAGGAACCACGATCTGTTATCTCCTATAGTCAGTCCCCTCCCCCTACAGTTAGAACACACAGGGAACACAGTTAACCCCTTGATCGTCCCTAGTGTTAACCCCTTCCCTACCAGTGACATTTATACAGTAATCAGTGCATTTTTATAGCACTAATCACTGTATAATTGTCAGTCGTCCCAAAAATGTGTCAAACAGTTCATTTAACTAAAATAGAGACTTCCATGGCGTTTTGAGAAAAGAAAATATGGTAGGCTTGCCCCACCCAAACCCTGTGGAGGGCCAAAACTTGCTTCTCATTTTTATATGGTTTTCTTGTATAACCACTATATCTGGAATTTGGGCCTTGATATATGAAACATAGAGGACGTCTTGACTTTATAATTTAATCCTCTCATGTTCCAGCTCAAGATAGGTTGGGACCTGGCCCCCATCATTAATTGCAGATCTATAGCGCACAATAGTACAGTATATATTAAGAAAATAAATAGCATGTGGAAAGAGAGAGAACATCAAGAAACATAGTTTAATACAGTGCTGAAGAATTATTGAAAAGGTAATAGTGTGGGCTGTCAACTCAGACTTGTGCCCCAAATAATAACTTAGAATGTGTCAATCTGGTGCAGTTGCTCTGACACAGAGAGCCCTAGGCAACACTCAGAGAATGCACTTGGATGGTCAGTTAACGTTTACTAAATTGGATGGCATCAAACAGGTCCCACAATGTAACAGTCTTATAAAATAAAAAAATAAAAAAGGCAGCTGCTAATGTACCCAGTATGAATGAATCCAAGCGATAAGTCCTGTATTTTTTTTGCAGAGGTGGCAAGGTGACGTCAGTAAGGGGAAGCTGTAATGTTCTGTCCTAGTAGCTTTGAAAAGAAATTACACAGCATCAAAAAGCCAAGAGGTATACAAGGTGTTGAGAGGCCAAGTCAAGTATGCATAAATTAATGTATCTTGCTTTTCAGGTTCTCATGAAGCTAACAGTAGGGGAAGAATGGCCCTCTAGTAGCACTTCCAGCGCTCTTTACCAAGGCAGGTAACCCCAGCCTGGGAGGCAGAATAAATCTATACAACCATTTAGGAGATCGTATTGATGCTTGCAATGTGTATAGCCTCAGGTCTGGTACCCACACGTTGTAGCAGCGGACTTGATTTTCCTTGTCATCAGTCTTTTGTAGCAACAGGTCCACTTGTTGCAGAGCCGGGCATGCATTGTCATTTGCTGGTCACAGGGAGTCTTACAGGTCACTTACCTGAAACTCGACATCTGCCCCTCAGCTTTAAAAAGTTTCAAAACCTTGCTAGAAGACCCAGCAAAAGAGCGAGAATACCCTGCAAAAGAGCAAGAAGATAGCGGAGAGAGAGGACAGTGCAGAGGGGAGAAGGACTGGAGAGGGCGAAGAAACGGAAAGGGGAGAAGGATCGGCAGAGGGAGTAGACGTCGCCAGAAGAGGGAGAAGAGCCGGAGATGTTTTAATAAAATACTTTTAAAACCTGCGTGGACATGAGGCCTAAGAGATAACTTCACCTTTTGTAACCTGTTACATGTTACACCCATATTCAGGGTGTTACATGTAACATGTCACAAATGCATCGGACCCACCAGTCCCCATTTTGATGACAGCTAGTGGGGGATCTTCTTATATCCTGCTCTAGCTGTCAAAAAAAAAGAACAGTCACACTGGGCTCTGCGGAGGTACGGGTAGACAGCTACACAGACAGTCTGTAGGACTGTGGTATTACACCCACAATCTGCTGATGATCCTGGGTGCAATGCAGGGTGCAGTGGGTCCCTAACAAAAAAGAATAATAAGTGCAGAAAAAATGTAATGTAAATGTTTTTTTGTAAAAGTGAACTTCTGCTTTATTTTTTTCACATTTTGTGTTCCCAGATCTCAATTAGTTTGTACCTCTGTTTAGTGTTTAGTGTGTGTACATAGATCTTCATTTTAGTTGAAATTTAAACTGTTTAAAAATTACATTTATTGTTGTGTTAAAGAATACACTGCTACATTAATGTATGTCATTTATTTCAGCTTTTATTGTTTTTTTTTTTTTTTTTTTTACTAATGTATCAGTTGCATGTAATGTTTTATAAAGAGGTATCATTATTTTTTTAATTAAACATTGTGTTAATGCCAACATATTTTATATTGTCACACTATTACCTGTTTATTTTTGACACTTTTTTTTTTAGGTGAATGGGTAGGGGTACGACATACTCCATACTCATTCACCTAGGGTGAGGGCCGTGATCTGGGGGCCCTCCAGATTCCCATAAATCCCTGCCCGCAGACCCTGACAACCACTGGGCAAGAGTTGTCGGGAAGAGGCCTTTGCCCTTGCAGGGGGTGCAGGTCCCCTCCTGCCCCAAAGCACCGACCCCAAGTTGAGGACATGTGGCCTGGTATGGTCCGGGGGGGACGCACGCTCGTCCCCCCCCTTTCCTGACCTGCTGGGCTGCGTGCTTGGATAAGGGTCTGGTATGGATCTTGGGGGGAACCTCATGCCAAATTTTGGCGGGGTTCCCCTTCAAGATTCTCAGCACACTCAGCAAATTGGATCATTTTGATCCGACTTCTGTTGCGACTTCTATTCAAATCAGTAGGCTCCCATAGGGAACCATTGATTTTGAACAGAGAAACGCAGCTGAAAGCTAGCATGGCTAAACGTGCATTGATACCAATGCAAAACGTGGATAAAATCGCATTTTAATGCTGCTTTTTTTCCTGGCGTTGGTACTAGCTTTACAGCTTGTTTTTTTTAAAACGCCCGTGGACATGAGGCCTAAGAGATAACTTCACCTTTTGTAACCTGTTACATGTTACACCCATATTCAGGGTGTTACATGTAACATGTCACAAATGCATCGGACCCCCCCCCAGTCCCCATTTTGATGACAGCTAGTGGGGGATCTTCTTATATCCTGCTCTAGCTGTCAAAAAAAAAGAACAGTCACACTGGGCTCTGCGGAGGTACGGGTAGACAGCTACACAGACAGTCTGTAGGACTGTGGCATTACACCCACAATCTGCTGATGATCCTGGGTGCAATGCAGGGTGCAGTGGGTCCCTAACAAAAAAGAATAATAAGTGCAGAAAAAATGTAATGTAAATGCTTTTTTGTAAAAGTGAACTTCTGCTTTATTTTTTTCACATTTTGTGTTCCCAGATCTCAATTAGTTTGTACCTCTGTTTAGTGTATAGTGTGTGTACATAGATCTTCATTTTAGTTGAAATTTAAACTGTTTAAAATTACATTTATTGTTGTGTTAAAGAATACACTGCTACATTAATGTATGTCATTTATTTCAGCTTTTATTGTTTTTTTTTTTTTTACTAATGTATCAGTTGCATGTAATATTTTATAAAGAGGTATCATTATTTTTTTAATTAAACATTGTGTTAATGCCAACATATTTTATATTGTTTATTTTTATGTTGTCTCATTTGCCTTATGGTTGAGTACATTGATGCAATTAATTTGGTGTTCAGCAGCTTGTTGTTTTGGATTTTTGTCAAAACCTTTGATGAGTTCCTCATCATCTAAAACTGGACTATTGCCACCATAGTTGTCAGAGCTCAAATGCACATATGCTTTCTCCACAGAATATGTTTGATTTTTTAAAATATTTTAAAAACATTTTATTTTATGGCCTATCTTTGTCTCAGAAAAGCATATTATCAATTTTAAAATGTAAAACATTAATCAATAATTCACCAAATAATAAATTTGTTAATTATGGAATCAATCAAAATAATGTAACTTCTTATGCAACCAAACACTAAACATTGTAATTAGCGCGGTTCAAATGAAGCACAAAACCTATATTATTTCTTATTTAAGAGATTAAATAAAATCTGTTAACAGGCTGATCAGTTAACACATTATTAAAGTAATTTAACCTTATTGCTTACCTATTAATTTGTCAAGTTATATCAGTTTAAAAATCTAATTGAGTCGGTTAAAGTATATGTAAGCTCAGTCACTATATTTCATGTAAGAGTTATGTTATTGTTACTATTGTAACTTTAAATGTCAATTTCAATATTTTTAAATCTGAAAAAAAATCAGGAAAACCCATCCTGATAAATGCCATGCAGCCATCGTTGAAATGTGTGTAAACAATAGGAAATGTGAAAAAAATGCAGGAGATTAGCAAAACTGAAATGCAACAAATCACGAGAAAAAACATAACTTTTTTTTTTTTTTTTTTTTTTAATGGTTTTTGATATCTGCTGCATTAGCAAGCTAAATATTCCCATTTAGGGTTTACATCTCCTTTGTTTATAAAAGCAGAATGATTTTACCTTAAGGCATTCTCTGCATTAAGGTAAAACACCTTCTGTGATCAGCTCCCCCTAAATACCTGGGCCCGATCTCATTCCAGCTCTGTGCCTAATAGCAGCACCGGTGCTGTTTCTCCTCACTGGACATGCAGGCAGGAACATTAGCCATTGACTTCTGCTTCTCAATCAAATCCTGTGAGTGGGGTGCGGGGGCCCAAGCCGCATTGTGTGTCAGAAGCACACATCAAGCTTGGGATCAAGCCTGCACAAGTGCCCTCATAGCAAGTGGCTTGCTATGGGGGCACTCAGAAGGGAGGAGGAGAAAGGAGCACTAGCGGGGGAACCCAAGCAGAGGAGGTGCGGGGCTGCTCTGTGCACAACCATTGCACAGAGCAGAGAAGTGTGACATGTCATAACGTCAAAGCTTTAGAATAACCTTAAGGACTAAGCCTATTTTTTACACTTGTTTACAAGTTAAAATCTTTTTTTTTTGCGAGAAAATTATATATATATTTTTTAAGACACCCTAGAGAATAAAATGTCGGTCGTTGAAATACTTTGTCACAATGTATTTGCGCAGTGGTCTTACAAATGCATTTTTTTGTGAAAAAAAATACACTTTTTTTAATTCAAAAATAAGAAAACAGTAAAGTTAGCCCAATTTTTTTCTTTATTGTGAAAGATAATGTTACGCCGAGTAAATTGATACCCAACATGTCATGCTTCAAAATTGCGCCCGCTCGTGGAATGGTGACAAACTTTGGCAATTAAAAATCTCCATAGGTGACGATTAAACATTTCTACAGGTTACCAGTTTTGAGTTACAGTGGAGGTCTTTTAATAGAAATATTGCTCTTGCTCTAACAATCACGGTGATACCTCACATGTGTGGTTTGAACATAGTTTACATATGCGGGCACGATTTACGTATGTGTTCGCTTCTGCGTGTGAGCACGGAGGGAAAGGGCACTTAAAAAAAATATATAAATCTTATTTATTTTACTTTTTATTTTTACACTGTCCCTTTAAAAAAAAAAAAAAATGTTGGATCACTTTTATTCCTATTACAAGAAATGTAAACATCCCTTGTAATAAAAAAAAAAAAGCATGACAGGACCTCTTTAATGTGAGATCTGGGTTCAAAAAGACCTCAAATCTCGCATTTACACTTAAAAGCAATTAAAAAAAAAGTATTTTATTTTTTTCGGATAAAAAAAAAAAAAAAAAAAATTGTCCCTTTAAGGCCATTGGACGGAAGTGACGTGGACATCACTCTGATCCTCCAAGGCCATAGAGTCGAGTGGGGACCATCATGCCCTCACTCGACTTCCTGACCATCAGGCCACAGGACTGGATCGCCTCCACCACTTCCAACGGCTCCGGTAAGCCGCGGAGATGCGCGGGTGGGGGGGGTGTCACTTCTCCCGCCACCCATAAAAGTGATCTTGTGGCAAATCTGCCACTGAGACCACTTTTATGTGAAAGAGGACGCTTGCTGTGGAGAAAAATACTGGGGTTATAGCAGCTATCTGCTTATTTAAAGTCAAAGTACCGAAGTATATCCACAGTAGGCGGTTGGGAAGTGGTTGGTAATCTGGTCATATAACCTAATGCATTTTATTTTGTTAATCACTTTAGTTTTTTTTTCAAATTATTTACAAAAAGGCAGTTTCGATGACAGAAAGAAGACAATAGATGGTAATGCATACACCATTGTGCAAAATACAATAATAAGCATCAATTGAGTAAAATTGTGATACAAGGAGGTAACAGCAGATTTATAGTCCGTGTTGGCCTAGCAGGCTATCTATGAAGGTGTAGACCATGGAGATCGGGTCACGAAAAAAGCTGCCCAAATTTAAAGTATGATGAAGGAAGGGGCAAGAGTGGGGAGAAGAGAAAACATAGAAGAAAAAGGAGGGAGAGGGGTGGAAAATAAATAAATGGGATGTATTGATATGTCCAAGTGGGGAGCACCAGTAAGCGCTCTTCAATCCGCATGATGTACTGGACTTGAGGGCTTTCCTCTCTTAAGATAAACATGTTCCAAAATGTACAGGTTTAATTCTAGTTTTAAACATTTGCAGGAATATGCAACATTTCCAATATAAGAGGGTGTTACAGCATAAACCGTCAACTTCGGAGTGGATACAGTGAGCATGATACCAATAGATTGGCAGCCAGCTGGAAATGAAAAGTCTTGGACTTGAGTTTGGAATGTGGTGGGAGAATGCGGTGTTTGGGAGGAGTTGGGGAGTTAGTCTATGCTGTGGTTGTTGCGTTGTTGTTTATGATGTATTCTACTCACCTTTCCTCCGGTTCTGTATTACATCCTGTAAATGAGTTCCGGGGTAATAGTAAGTACACCATATGCTGCAGAACATTGATGGGATCATCTTCTGAGCGGGATTTAGGCTATTCTACATTCCTCAGAATTCACTGGAAGTAGGATGAGGTCATCGTTATCTAGATGCCGTGGAGGAAAGATTAGTATATTAACTAAAATTGAATTCCCTATAGGTGTTTTTTTACACTTTTAATCAGCATTTTAGAAAGGGGACACATTAAAAAAGTGCTGCAAGGTCCACTTTAAAGAAGAGAACATCAGTTCTCACTGGAAATAGAATTTCGGTTAAAACAGAATTCAAGCGGTATTACCACTTAAGGATGGAGCCTCTTTCTGAGATTTGTTGTTTACAAGTTAAAACAGTTTTTTTTTGCTAGAAATTACTGAGAACCCCCAAACATTATACTTTTTTTTTTTTTTTCTAACACCCTAGAGAATAAAATGGCAGTTGTTGCAATACTTTCTGCCACACACCGTATTTGTGCAGCGGTCTTACAAGCGCACTTTTTTGGGGAAAAAATACACTTTTTTTAATTAAAAAATAAGACAACAGTAAAGTTAGCCCAAGTCTTTTTTATATTGTGAAAGGTAATGTTAGTAAGTAAATTGTAAATTGATACCCAACATGTCACACTTCAAAAATGTGCCCACCCGTGCAATGGCGACAAACTTATACCCTTAAAAATCTCCATAGGCGACTTTTAAAAAAATCTACAGGTTGTATGTTTTGAGTTACAGAGGAGGTCTAGGGCAAGAATTATTGCTCTCACTCTACCAATTGCGGCGATACCTCACATGTGTGGTTTGAACACTGTTTTCATATGCGGGCGCTACTTATGTATGCGTTCGCTTCTGCACACAAGCTCATCGGGACGGGGCGCGTTTACATTTTAAATTTTTTTTCTCATTTATTTTACCTTTTATTTTTATGTTAAAATTATGGTGTATAGGAAATCCACCCACTCCTATATTCCAGACGCCGCGCCAAAATGGAAACAAAGCTACAAATTGAGCAGCCACTTCTGTGTGTGTAAATACGTATCCAAAAAATTATTTTGGTTCACCATAAACTAACCCCAACTGGCAGTGAAACCAAATAGCAGCGCTAAATCAATTAACCTAAATAAACAAGTGAATCACTTCCATAAACAGTGAAATTATTACAAAGATATGGAAAATAATAATCCACAATACAGTGCATCAAATAAAGTGACCCTTATCCTAAGTAAATATGTAAATGATCAATTAAGTGAATAAAGGATCTAAAAAAGCAAAAAAAAAGTGTGATAATAAGAGATTTTGAAATCAAATAAATGTGAAAAAGTCTACAAAATAGTGATAAATAAATGATGCTTTCTTTGGTGTTAATTTGTGACGTGATATAGTGTAGATCTTCAATAAATCAATGTTCCACCACACCTCTGTGACTGTGATTCCACTCCCCTTAGGCGAACAAACTCACCAGCTCCTCTTGCCTCACACTCTCGTGTTTGGCTATAAGGCTTTAACCCACACAGAAGGGGGCAAAATAATGACCTCCAGTGGTCCACTGTTCAACATCCAGAGTTTTTCAATACAGTGCTCTTTTTCTCTTTGAAGACTTTACTGTTTGTCTCACCTTTCTTCTCACACGGATTTCTCAAAGGGAAGGTCTCTACTCATAGGCACCTACTGAGTTCTTTGTTCTATGTAGGAGTCTCCTACATAGAACAAAGAACTCAGCAGTCAAATTAGGCATTTCCCCCTCTGTTTTTACCTGGTGACTTGGCCAGTAAAACACCTCTTGTTTTACAGTGCATCCACGCTGGATGAATTAGTACAGGGAACACCTTTGGGCAGCAGCACTGTCAGTCTGGGGGGAGGGGAGTGTTAGATGTACTAGCAGATTTAAACACACTAACAAATTTAAGCCACTTCAAAAGCAGTTACAACAAACCATTTTCTTTTTTTTTTTTTGACTATGCTTTTACATAAATAAAATCTAATCATTGTAAGTTGTAAGCACCCCTGCTAGTATTAAATGGTTTGTCTCATCTTAGCTGCATTAAAATAAACGTTTGCTTTTGGGTTTTTTAATACTTTTAATTAAAGTGAACCTATGTCGGTCCTAGAATTTCATGCTATAAACAGGCCAGCCAATCGGTACCTATGAGATACTAGCACATACCTCAAAATCTGACCAAAAGCCAAAAGTTCTGGTGTATACATCCTCAAAACCCGATCTTGCTGTGACTCGCTGCCCTGACATTCTGGATCTCTTGTAATGCTTTGTGGCATGGCAGGGATAGGAGGCTCAGGTACAATAATTTCATGTTTCAGTGAGATCAAGGATTTGACTTGTTATGTGCTGACACCTTGAAGTTCCTAGTTTGCTTACCTTCTGTTACTTTGATATCATTGGGAATTACAGATGGATTAGAACACCTGTCAGTTTATATTGTTGTCTGTGCCCCTGTTAGGGAGATTCACCCTTGTATTTGATTTGTTTACCATTATCATTGAAAGTGAAAGAAAATAAAACATTTTGGGTTTCCCCAGAAAAGGAATAGTGAGGACACCTTCTAACATGGACTTTAGTTTTGGTACCCTGGTGACAGCAAGGGATTCCCTAATTTTAGAGAGATTTTCTCGTTTCCTGTTTTGACGATGGACAAGAAGTAAAGGGAATTCTCCCCAATGAGAAACAGAGGGCAAAAATAAATCTTACGGGTGGAGGTCGACCGATATGGGTTTTTCTGTGGCCGATGCAGATATTTAGAAATCGGGGCGGCCGATGGCCGATATATGTTGCCGATTTTTGCGGCCGATATCTTAGGCCGATTTTTTTCTTTTTCCTTCATCTCAGAAAGTCTAGGGTGGAGAGGTGGGGTGCAGCCTATCAGTGCCAACCAGTGCAGCCTATCAGTGTCCATTAGTGCCACCTCATTAGTGTCCATCAGTGCAGCCCATCAGTGCCACCTCATTAGTGCCCACCGGTGCAGCCTGTCAGTGTCCATTAGTGCCCACCAGTGCAGCCCACCAGTGCCACCTCATTAGTGCCCACCAGTGCAGCCTATCAGTGTCCATCAGTGCCACCTCATTGGTGTCCATCAGTGCCCACCCGTGCAGCCCAGTGCCAACCAGTGTATCCCATGAGTGCCCATCAGTGCCACCTTATCAGTGCCCTTCAGTGCATCCCATCATTGCCCACCAGTGCAGTCCATCAGTGCCAACCAGTGCAGCCCATCAGTGCCAACCAGTGCATCCCACCAGTGCAGCCTAGTGCCAACCAGTGCATCTCATCAGTGCCCATCAGTCGCATCACATCAGTGCCAACCAGTGTATCACAGTGCCCACCAGTGCATCACATCAGTGCCCACCAGTGCATCAAATCAATGCCAATCAGTGCATCACATCAGTGCCCACCAGTGCCAACCAGTGCATTACATCAGTGCCCACAAGTGCCAACCAGTGCATCACATCAGTGCCCACTGCCCACCAGTGCATCACATCAGTGCCCACAAGTTCCAACCAGTGCATCACATCAGTGTAGCCCATCAGTCCCACCTCATCAGTGCCCACCAGTACAGTCTAATAATGTAAAACTGCCACCTCAGAAGTGCCCACCAGCGGAGCGCTCCCGGCTCTGTTCTGTCCCCTCGCCTGGCCAAAGACAGCTCCACTCGACTCCACTCGCTGCGCGCCCCGCCTCTGCCTCCAGACTACAATCCCCAGAATGCAGCGCGGCCGGTAACAGCCAAGTCAGCAGACAGCGGCCGTAATAGCAGCCGTTTAGACTAGACGGCAGGCGGCCGGGGGGGATTTCCACCCAGCACGCCCCCTGCCTCAGATCCCTCACAATCGGCCTTTTTCCCATAATAATCGGCCGATGCTGATTTCTTTAAAAAGGCGAAATATCAGCTGATATATCGGTCAACCTCTACTTACGGGTGTTATAACCCTCCCTTACTCTATCTAAATAATAAATCTTGTCACCCTATGTTTTTCAACCCCTCTCTTGAGCTGTGGGTTAATGCAACTGTAGTTGGGTGTTCAAATGGGCAATGGCTTAGTTTATAAAATACCCTGGCTTGTATATTCACGTGCTTAAAGGGGTTGTAAAGGCAGAAGGTTTTTCATCCAAATGCATTCTAGGCATTAAGATAAAATGCCTTCTGTGTGCAGCAGCCCCCCTAACACTTACCTGAGGTCCCTCTCTGTCCAGCGATGTCCATGAGTGTCTCAGCTGTCCGAGATTCTCCTTCTCCTGATTGGCTGAAACACAGCAGCGGCACCATTGATGCCCGCTGCTGTCAAAGTCAGCTAGCCAGTCAGGGAAGAGAGGGGGCAGGGCCGGGTCAGGACTCTGTGTCTGAATGGACACAGGGAGCTTTGACTCAGCTCGGGTGCCCCCATAGCAAGATGCTTGCTGTGGGGGCACTAAACAGAAGAGAGGGGCCAAGATCACAGAAGAGGGACCCCAGAAGAGGAAGATCCAGGCTGCTCTGTGCAAATCCACTGCAACAGAGCAGGTAAGTATAACATGTTTGTTATTTTTATAGGAAAAAATACGAGCCTTTAGAATCACTCAGCTAAAGAATAACCTGCTCACAGATCCCCTGCTGATCAGAGCATGTGGATGCTCAGTTTATGCAGAGCATACACGGACAGAGCCCACGCTGCTGTGTGGGCGGTCCTGTGTCAACAGACTCTGCTGTTCATTTACACCCGACTACCTCCAATCTGATTCGCCTACACAGAAGAGAACAGATCCCCTTCCGTTTGTTTTCAGAGGACCAGATAGGATTGGAGGTAGGCAGGTGTAAATGGACACATGTCTGTTTACACCTGCCGGTCCATAGGGATGAATTGACCGTCTGATCATGTTCACCTGAAAAACTTGACAGACAGTCTTGTGAAAGAGGCCAAATACAGCCTGAGTATGATTCTATGCTTTGTTTTGAATTTCTACACGTACGTATTTTGATATGGGGGGTGGTTGTTATAAGGAATTCTGTTTGTATATTTTACATGCAGATATACACCAGTTTATCTATGTGGTTTAAGTTCTTTAAATGATGCTTCCCCAAGTCTTACCCACACTAATGATTACAGTGGGGACGGAAAGTATTCAGACCCCCTTAAATGTTTCACTCTTTGTTATATTGCAACCATTTGCTAAAATCATTTAAGTTCATTTTTTTTTCTCATTAATGTACACACAGCACCCCATATTGACAGAAAAACACAAAATTGTTGACATTTTTGCAGATTTATTAAAAAAGAAAAACTGGAATATCACATGGTCCTAAGTATTCAGACCCTTTGCTCAGTATTTAGTAGAAGCACCCTTTTGATCTAATTCAGCCATGAGTCTTTTTGGAAAAGATGCAACAAGTTTTTCACACCTGGATTTGGGGATCCTCTGCCATTCTTCCTTGCAGATCCTCTCCAGTTCTGTCAGGTTGGATGGTAAACGTTGGTGGACAGCCATTTTTAGGTCTCTCCAGAAATGCTCAATTGGGTTTAAGTCAGGGCTCTGGCTGGGCCATTCAAGAACAGTCATGGAGTTGTTGTGAAGCCACTCCTTTTTTATTTTAGCTGTGTGCTTAGGGTCATTGGCTTGTTGGAAGGTAAACCTTTGGCCCAGTCTGAGGTCCTGAGCACTCTGGAGAAGGTTTTCGTCCGGGATATCCCTGTACTTGGCCGCATTCATCTTTCCCTCGATTGCAACCAGTCGTCCTGTCCCTGCAGCTGAAAAACACCTCCACAGCATGATGCTGCCACCACCATGCTTCACTGTTGGGACTGTATTGGACAGGTGATAAGCAGTGCCTGGTTTTCTCCACACATACCACTCCACACATACCAATTAAGGCCAAAAAGTTCTATCCTGGTCTCATCAGACCAGAGAAGCTTATTTCTCACCATCGTGGAGTCCTTCAGGTGTTTTTTTTAGCAAACTCCATGCAGGCTTTCATGTGTCTTGCACAATTTGAATTGTGTGTTTGTCTAATGAACAGAAGTATTTCTGAATTATTGGCCTATTGGTGTTTGAACTAAAGGTTAGTGCATATGAGGGAACAGTAAGTAGATTGGGATTGCCACTTCATGGTTTAAACAGCCAAATGTGCAACGTTTGTCAGAGGGGGCGTGACCGGATGGACGGATGTGTGCTGGGAGGTAGCATGGAGTGAGTGAGCGTGCGGACGCTGTGTGCTCTCCTCCACCCTTGTTCCCTCTTCTCCTTTGGATACATGGGCGCATACCCGGCGGCATGAGCTCTCCGTGGCGGTGTGCGTACGGTGGATTGCTGCGGTGGTAGGACGTGGAGAGGGGGTCGGGATTCCGGTCTCTCAACGCTCCCACTGCTGGTTTTCTTCAATCTCCCTTGGCTGTGAACGTCGAAGAAATCCTCGGGGATGACGTCACTCCCTGCACGCCGATGAGAGGTACTCAGTAAGCGGGCCTGGCGAGGGGAGATCTGGCTGGTCGTACTCAGTGACCCTTATCCGTCTACAAGCACAAAGCCAGCTAGTGAACCGGAGGCCCCATAAGCGGGTATAGTAAGCGGACATCAGTATGTATACTCATATGACACCTGTAACGAGCCCCTTTGCTCACTCGGTTCCACTCTCCCGACACTCCTCTGCAGCTATTGAATCAGATTGCAACGTCTGATGGTTCGGTCATCCAATGCTCCGGGATTAGAACTTCAGCTATGTGCCGTTCTAACCCAGTTGTGTAGCTCAGAACAAACACCAGGCAGGCTGTGTGTAAGTTCAACCAGGAATCTATCTTTATTGACAAAATACAGGCTTTTATACACTCAAAGTGGAGGTGCAGACCTCCTGCTCATATCACTCTAACAATACAGCTGTAACCTAATTAACCTAATTAACACAAGCTAATTAACTAATCCCTTTAGACAGCCTAGATGACTCAGACATGACCGTTAGGCCAGACTGGCCGTCTTGTAGCTCAGAAAATCCAATCAACATTATCACAATCAACATAGACTCTTCTTCACACAATAGCAGAGTTAATTAACACAAATAACAATGGGGATCTAATGACTCTTAGATCCCATAGTAGACTTATTTACAATACACATTTTAGCAGACAATAGACAGACAGGTGTTGGAATTTACATCAGCATCTCCTAACAGTATCTGTCCCAGCATTATGAATCAGCCACTATTCCAATATGGCAAATCCAGGGTCCCCAGAGTCTGTGTGTCCTGGGGGACCAGGACCCGAATCCACAGTAATACCACCTCAAGAGTCCCCAGGCATACAGCTCACAAAGAGCACCGTTCCCCCAAATGCAAGGGCCCCCGATCGATCAGCAAGAGGCTAGCATACAGTCCCCTCCAAAAGTCTCTCTCCCGGCTAGGTCTGTCACATTACACCTAAGACACATAGGTTGCCACTGGAACAGAACAGCTCCTGGTAAAGTGACATTGCACTTTTGTAAAGCATAAGCTTACTATCTATTTCAGTGTCCTGCCTCATTAGCTCTGATCGTTTTATAAGGCTTGGAAGCAGAAAGCATCATCACATAAAGTAAATATTGCTTTTCCTGTGTAGTGACTGGCTCTGGGCCCAGGGGCTGTGGGGGAGAATCCCTGGGGGCCCTTAAGTATCTGCTAAACCTTCTATCCCTAGGTGTTGTTACCCCCAAAATATTGATTATAAATTAGCTAACAGACCTGGACACTTTTAGTAGCTGTAAGCGTAGGTGATTGACGGGGCATTTTTCTGTGCGCACCCTACTTGTCCCTCGCTGCTAGAGTTGAACTTGGTTATCTCAATCATATCTTGCACTTAGTCAGTGGTGTCCTGATAGCAGTAAGCCATATAAGGTGGTCTTATATCCTGACCCATAACCTGTGCTAACTGTGTGGCCGGCTGGGGGGGCAGCACTGACTACTGACTTAGCCGGGCGCATACGAGTGGTGGGTACTGGCCTATACCGGCTCATCCTAAATTGCTGGGGTGCCCCCTTTGCATAGTGCGCGGATAGGTGTACAGCCTTTTTCCCTTTTTCTTTTGTATTGAAATATTGATGAAAACTAATTGCTAAAGTGTACAAGATGCAGAATCTACGTTCTTCTAAAGACAAAAATCCGCAGCCCACAGCAGCAGCGTCAGCAGCAGCGAAACTGGAGCTATATGCTCATACCCCCGCTCTGACTCCCCCAAAAAAGGGGTCACAGCTGAAAACACAACAGGGGGGAGCATTGGATAGGAAAAGCCAGGGCCAGCCTTACTCTCAGTCTTCTGGTGCTGCTTCGACCACACAGCCATCTAAAACACATAGCAATAAAGGACCGGGGCCAAGTGATCAAAACATAAATGTAGAGGTAATAATTGACTCGAACCCCTGAGAAAGAGCCAACTTTAACAGATGTATTTATGGCAGTTAGGGTGTGTAGTAGCTCACTTAAAGAACTCTGCGAACAGATGAAGGGAGTTAAAGCAGACCTATTACTGGTCAGGCAGGACCTACAGAAGACAGCAGAGAGAACAACAGCCCTGGAAGAAAGAGTTAGCGTGCTAGAAGATATGTCCCCACTAACTAAAGAAATAAAATGGATGAAGGAACAGATATCCAAGCAAGCCTCCAAATTGGACGAAATGGAGAATAGGAGTCAAAGAGACAATGTGAGGCTGGTCGGGTTACCTGAAAAAAGTGAAGGCGCTAACCCGATTGAGTTCCTAGAAAAGTGGCTGGAGGAGCTGTTTGGGAAAGAAGCATTTTCAACCTTGTTCGCTATTATAAGAGCCCACAGGGTCCCCTTTAGGGCTCCCCTGGCAGGGGGATACCCTAGACCCCTACTCTTGAGGTTCCTTAATTATAAGGACAAAGTGGCGCTGCTTCGCAAAATAAGGGAGGCAGGAGATGTTTTCTTTAAGGGCACTAAAATATCATTTTATTCAGATTTTTCACCAGATTTACAGAGGCGTAGGGCGGAGTTTATTCAGCAAAGTATTTATAGTAAGCATATATATTACTGGAAATTTTATATAAGGAAATTGGTTCCTAAACTTGCACATGAAAGCACCTTTCTTAGCAAATTCTCACTTAAGGCTGTGTTGACATGGCTAGGTTGAACACGCTGTTTAGAGATTCTAATGTTTATGTGTGTAGAAGTGGCACAGAATTCACTAGTGTAAAATCACTTTTAGTAGAGGGGTGCAAACATTTTTCTGGTACGTTGGGGGTCTGGGGACACCGCTCAAAAAGCTGGCAGTGTTTTCTCTGATGGAGAGGTATGGGGCAGACTTGGTCTGTCTGCAGGAAACTCACCTAACCAAAGATACAATTCAGCATCTACAGACGCGAAAATTTCAATGTCAATTTCATGCGGTCTACTCCTCATTTAGTAGGGGGGTAAGCATCTTGGTGAAATTTGGGGTGAAATTCTCCTGCAGACAGTCCAGTATAGATAAACTGGGTAGATATATTTTTCTATTCTGGCAAATATATACATCCCTCCGCCCTTTTAACCTGGATGTTATGCTCAAACTGAACGAATTTCTATTAGATAAAAAAGAGGTGCCGATTATAGTAGTAGGGGACTTTAATGAGATTCTAGACAGAAGGCTGAATAGATTCCCCATACGAACCCTCTCAGAGGGTATAGAGAAGAGTCGTTTATGTCTATTCCTGGATGAAGTGGGGTTAGTGGATTTGTGGAGAGTACGGAACCACCCGGGTGTGTTACAATATTGTTGTCGTTCAGCGTCACATTCTACGCTCTCAAGGATAGACCTGGTCTTGGGAAATGACAGAGCGCTCCAGATATTAGAAAAAATGTTATATTGGCCAAGAGGTATCTCAGATCACTCCCCCGTAGTGGTTACATTGAACCTAGGAGAGATCAAACCTCGGAAGGAGTGGAGTATAAGCCCGTACTGGTTTGAAGTAATTAAAAAATCGGATGGGGTGCTCCCTACTCTGAGAGAGTTTGTGGAAATCAACCAGGGAACGGTAACGCCCATGGTGCTATGGGACACCCTTAAGGCTTTTCTTAGGGGGGTCCTAATACAACAGATGGCCAAATTCAATAAAGAGGCTAGGAGTGAGGAAGAGAACTCTCTAAGGGAAGCACTTGAGGCTGAAAATAACTTTATTAGAAATCCAACTCCGGAGAAGGAAATAGTATGGCAAGATAAACAACAAGCATATAAGCTAGTTATTATGCAGAAGGCAGAGACTAGGCGTCTCCTCCAGAGATACGTATCCTTGGTGGAGGGCGAGAGGGTGGAAAGATCGTTGGCGCAGTTGGTGAAATCCAACACTGCTCCATCCACGGTCCTCGCCATTAGATCCCAGAGTGGAGATATAGTATCAAGTTCCCCAAAAATAGTACAAACCTTCAGGGACTATTATAAAAACCTGTATACCTCTCAGAAAAAAGGAAAGGAAGCGGTGATGGAGGACTTCCTGGGGAAGCTGTCGATCCCGGCCATAACACAATTGGGAAGGGACTTATTAGAAACCCCAATAACGATTGCAGAAGTACATCAAGCAATAGCGAGTATGGCAAGCCTTAAGTCACCTGGCCCCGACGGACTTCCAATCGAGGCCTCTAAATATTATGGCGAAGTATTAATTCCCGAACTGCTAAATGCACTGGGTGGGGCATTTAAGGGAGGTCAGTTGCCGGCCTCTATGTTAGAGGCAACAATTATAGTGTTACAAAAAGATGGGAAAGACCCCCTAGATGTGGCCGCTTATAGGCCAATCTCCCTCTTATGTGCCGATGCAAAAATTTTGGCCAAAGCCCTGGCAGTAAGATTGAATGGAGTCATCCACAAGCTGATCCATGAGGATCAGGCGGGATTTATAGATAATAGATCTACAAGCTTGAACATCAGAAGGGCTTTCTTGAACCTACAGTCTCCTACGGAGAATGTGGGCTCGAGAGCCTTAATGACCCTCGACGTATCTAAGGCCTTCGATAGTGTGGAGTGGGGCTACATGTGGCGTGTGCTGGAGAAATTTGGATTCGGTCCATCTTTTATCGGCTGGATTAAATTGCTCTACACCTGTCCTAAGGGAAGATTAACAATTAAATGTGCAACGTTTACAAATTTCATTTATACAATGTGCAATGTTGATAGCGCTATTCTTACGATGTTTTGTACCATTAACATGAGACCTTTTATACAATTTTGTCTACAATAAATTACATTTTTTACATGTGAAGTTTTCTATGTATATTTTTTTTATTGCCCATAAAATCCCACTTTTTGAGGTTTATTTTATATATTATATTAAAGACTAACCTATTTAACCCTGTAAAGCAGAAATCACTATACATTTTTTGAAGCCGCTCCCATGCTCAGCTGTCAGTGGTGGCTTCTGTGTGTAGGAGTGTGCAGGAGAGGCAGCCGACAACGGAAGCCCCATAGTACGTCTATGGGTAAAATCACTTCCCAGACATTATCCAACCGCACACAGCTGTCTCCTGCACACAGCAGACACTGCTGGAGACTGGACCGGATCGGCTTCAGAAAAGGTACACATAGCGATTTTTGCTTTTCAGGGTTAGATAGACTAGTCTTATGCCCCGTACACAGGATCGGACTTTCCGACAACAAAACCGTGGATTTTTGTTCGAAGGATGTTGGCTCCAACTTGCATACACATGGTCACAGAAATGTTGGCCAGCAATTACCAACGTGGTGACATACAAGACGTACAACGAGCCGAGAAAAAGGAAGTTCAATAGCCAGTGTGGCTCCTTCTGCTTGATTCCGAGCATGCATGAACTTTTGTGCGTCGGACTTGTGTGCACACGATCGGAAATTCCGAAACAAAGTTTTGTTATCGGAAAATTTGAGAACCTGCTAGCCAACATTTGTTGGTGGCAGGTATGACAACAAATGTTTGATGGAGCATAAACACGGACTTTCAGCCAACAAGCTCACATCCTACATTTGTTGTTGGAAAATCTGATCGTGTGTACGGGGCATTAGAATGTGCCTGCGAATAGATATAGTTTTAGGCCTCATGTACACTGCTGCTGGTGAACGGATGGATGAGTCCAGTAGTGACGAACTCTGGTTCTCTCACGCAATTTCCGACGTCTTTCCAGCCTCATCAACAGCAACGTCAGGAGCATTTCCTCACATATGCTCATTATGGGATCCATAGTAAAAGCACCAAAATTGAGGTAGATACAAGTACACTGCTGCTCTCTCAGCTGCTGCTACTCACTTTGGTCTCACAGAATGGCTGAAATAGTTAAATAATACTGTTTTGTGCTTTGGGAGGGTCTTATGATGTTATCTTAAATAAACGCTCCTAGACGCAAACTAGACTAAACGCGGCATGCAAACACGGCTAAATGGGTGTTTTTAAACGGCAGTTAAAAGCTGTCAAAAAAATCGTTCAGAAGAGCTTGCCTCAGCGTCCCATGTACGTTAGGCCTAAGTGTGTCACAGATAAGCTGCTGCGTTACCATCCTGTAAATATGCTTCAGATTTCAAGGGGCTGTGTCTATGTACATTATGCAAGCAGGTTTTGCTGTTCTAAAAATCAGAAGGCTTTCATGCTGACATTGGAGTCCATGCACATGGACAGGAGGTGGATATGAAGTGGCTGGAGGCACAGTTCATTATAATGGAAGATCCATTATTGACTTGTGTGCTTAGCTAGAGTCCTGTCTGAAATGAGGAGGGAGATGATGGATTTTAGTAATAACAAAAAGCTGTTAGTAAAGCTGCATTAAACCCTAAAAAAAATTATTATATTCCAGAGTACTAAGCCCTAAACAAGATGGCTGCATCAGTATTCTTTTTTTAGGCTTTTTTTTCTATTTATTTTCACCTGGTGATCCAGCCAGTAACACTTTCCCATCTTAGGATGTTATCTCTTATCTATGAAGGAGCATCCGAGTGATCCTTGGACAACAGCACTTCCCGGAGAGGGTAGTGTTAGATTTAAATGTACTAATAGATTTAGATGGACGTTACATCACTGACCAGCAAATTAGAGCCCAACTCCAGCTAACACTTTTTTAGCAGTTACAGCAACGGCTTTTTTTTCCTTATGGGATAAAGCTTTTTTATAAATGAATAAAAGCTAGCCAATGTAAGCACTCCTGACATTTGGTAAATGGTTTGTCTTAACCCCAAAACATTTTTGCTGCACAGATTGGTCTGGTAAAGGAAGTTGAAAAATTGACAGCAGGATCAACAGGTAAAAAAAAGAAAATTAATAAAAAAATACACTTAATGCAATTGACAAACTGCATTATATATAAGGGTAGTCTGAAAAGTTTAACGCCTGACAGAAGGAGTGACCACACAGACATGAAACTTTATCTCTGCAACAAGCCACTCTTCCAAATGCTCAGCACTATAAATGGTGAATGTGCGCCATATGGTTTTCATGTGTTCTTTGCAAACAGTTGACACCCACCATGGTCGAGAAAGAGGAAGAAGAAGGCTAAGTAATGGCAACTGGCTTCTACACACTGATGCACACCCTCGGAGTCCTAGAAGACTGTTGCCATCACTTTGTCCGTTGATGGAACACTTCCAGCCGCCTTCCTCCACTCTCTACATTTTAAACTTGACTTCAGGGGCAGACCATTTGCAAAAAGCGCATGAAAACCATATAGTGCGCGTGCATTATTTTCAGCGCTGAACATCTGGAATAGTGGCATGGTGCAGTGATAAAGTTTCATGTCTGTGTGTGGTCGCTCCTTCCATGTTGGGCCATGAACCTTTCAGACTACCCTTGTATGTAATTTTTTATTTTGGCTTTACTTTAACTTTAATCTCTTGTGATATTTGCTGGGGTCGTAGTCATTACCTGTAGCTGGCACTTAAGCTTTTCTACCTGGTATGAAAGTTATCAAGGTATCTTGTTGCTATTGGTAGCCAGGACAGCTTTGCTTTAGCAAACCTTTTATTTATGAGGTACAGTATTTTGTTTACAAGAATAAAGATACAGTATGCGTATTTTTCTCTAGGAAGTCTCTTTTATATGGAGTCTCTCATGCTGACTTATAACTGGATTGTCTACAGTTGAAAGTGAAATATGATCACTAAACAGGATGCGCCAGTCTTCTGCGCCAACTTTTTTATGGAGCCCTTGGAGATTCTCTAATCTGTTTGATAAATGAAAAGAGCCAGCCATTTGCAGTTGCATCATGTGACATTTCCTTTTCTTAGTGAGAGGCCCTGGATTTATTGTGGCTCTGCACACCACAAGGATGCACAGCTGTATTCCACTTTGTGTATTAGGAGAAGAAAAAAAAATATTGAGTTGTATGAAAGGCTCATGGAATCTTTTAATCAGCTCTGAGTTCAACATAGCTACGATGACAGTCCTAGCGATAAACACTATTGACTGAGAAATTTCCCACTGCTTGGGCAGGCCCTAATCTGGTTAAATTGGGAACAAAGATTTGTTTGGCAAAAATGAACTGCATTCCTCCATCTCCATGGGATGACACACTATGACAGGAGATGCTTATTGAACATACACAAATAATTTAATGTACTGGAAGGGCCATGAAATGTTTCTATAAAGTCTGAGATGTAATGTCATGTGTCAGTAGTTATACTGCATATCATTGAATTACCGTAGTCACATGCAAGAAGAGTTTATAAGATTTTTGTTTTGTGTTAATGGAGCTCATAGAAATGATCAGAGAGCTGAACTGAATAACTTTTGGTTATTGTTGGCGAGCCTTTGGTTATTGTTATACTTCATTTTGTGTCCATTTTTAAGTCAAGAACCCCATCCCCTTGTCATCTTCTTCCCTCACTTTATTAGCTCATGAGCAATGAGAGATGTGCCAAATAGAACTCAAACATCTTTTATAGCAAAGTCAGAAGATAATTTTGATATGTATTATACATTTATTAATCAAGAAGTATTCTTGAATGCCAAGAACAATTTCCTGTGTTGAGATGAAAAATCTACTTTGAGCTCCGCATAGATTTGAATAAGAATCAGTCTTCTGCATCAAAGACTATGTGGGTGTTTAATCCACTTAAAGCAGATTTATAATAAAAGAAACAAAATAAAAAAAAAATGTCCTGTGTTACACGGATAAAATATGTCGCCAGCACACAACAAGCTTATTTCAAAGCGCAAAGCTCTTTAATGTTTTATAATCTTATAGAAAAGCAATGTTTCAGGACTGTGCAGGGACCCTTCCTCAGGCATGTTATAATCATATCTAAAAGAAAACAAGGACAGAGGGCACACCAGCCTTGTGCATTACCTTTGTAACACAGAAATGTATTAAAAATAAAATAAAGTAATGTACTCACAAATAAGTAATAAAATCAAGCAAATATGGCAGAGTCCATCGACGGCCTTATCCAATAGGATCTGCTGGCCAGTAGACTTGAGTGGGATGAGAACAGTCCAAAATGAGCTGACATATTTTGAGGGAGACCCCTCTTCCTCAGAGCCGCTTGATTTTATTACTTGTTTGTGAGTACACTACTTTATTTTTAATACATTTCTGTGTTACAAAGGTAATGTGCAAGGCTGGTGCGCCCTCTATCCTTGTTTTCTATTATGCCCCGTACACCCGATCGGACATTCCAACAACAGAATCTATAGATTTTTTCCGACGTATGTTAGCTCAAACTTGTCTTGCATACACACAAATCTTGTCGGAAATTTCGAACGTCAAGAACGTGGTGACGTACAACACATACAACGAGCCCAGAAAAATGAAGTTCAATAGCCAGTGCGGCTCTTCTGCTTAATTCCGAGCATGCGTGGAAATTTGTGCGTCGGAATTGTGTACACACGATCAGAATTTCAATGGAGCCTACACACGGTCGGAATTTCCAACAACAAGCTCCCGTCGAACATTTTCCGTCAGAGAATCTGACCGTGTGTACAGGGTATTAGAGTTACTCCAGGGTTCCCCCTTACCTATTGAGATAGGCAGCACAGCCGATGCAGTAGTGTGAGTTGTGAGGAATCACCCCTTCTTCAATTAAGCCCACAGCAATCTTTCGAGCTCAGGAGCATTTGTTTCTTTTTGTACGTTATAATCATATGCCTGAAGAAACGCCTGTCATATGCCTGTAATCCCACAATAATTAATGATCGTAAACCGTGATCAATCAGGAGACATTGCAGAACCCTTTTCAACACTGGAATTCCATAGTTCCAATATGGTGCATGAGAGGAATATACTATATTTTTGTGTTTTACGGAACATCTAAAAAATGTTAATTGTACATAAACAGTATCACCAAAAATGTAATTTTTTTTTCCCCAGAATTATTTCTGAAATATTTCAGCATTCCTTATGTGCCTATGCACTTCTGTAATCCTAATAGCTGTATATCTTCAGTGTGATATCATATAACCCACTATGACTCTGTCTGCTAGTCTCACCAGACTGAGATTTGGCGATTTCAATACAGTGCTACTCTCAGTCCTCTTTGCTTGACGGACCTGCACGGCATGCATGCTTCATTCATTATGTGGATCTGTGGTTTCTTTACCTCTCCAGCTGCTTTTTGAATATTTCCCCACCAGCAGTGGGGGGAGGGGGGGTCAGCTCTGACACGAGAAAGTGAAGCCCTGCCCTCTACCAAGATGACCACTTCAACAAACAGACACAGTTTGAAACAAGGCATAGTAAGTAATGGGGTAAAGATCAGCTATTTTTTTGCCTAAAGCTTCCACAGGTCAGATAATCTTTACAAATTTACTGCTTGTAGGAAAATTACAGAATGAGATGCCTCAGAGGAAGGTGCTTGGATTTCTGGGTTGCAATATTTTGCCTCGTTCTGTGTTTGTGAATTTGAAATTTATATTTTTTTTTCCCTTCGTCACATTGACACAGATGTATAGCAGATTGCCTTTCATAAAATGGAATAGCAAATGTTTATATGCGTTATCCTACATCAGTAAAGGTACCCCTAGGCATGAGATGAGTCAGTTTATGATAGGGTTGCACCGATACCACTTTTTTAAGACCGAGTACAAGTACCAATACTTTTTTCAAGTACTCGCCGACAGTGGCGTCGTTGAGGGAGTGTGGGTGGGCTGCACCGGGTGACACTCGCCAATATAGTACACTGTACTATATTGCTTTTGTTCACACTTGCAGAGCTGCAGCAGAGTGGTGCGAACAGGACACTGTTTTGCTTGCATCTATCTAGCAAGGTTACTTTGTGGTATAAGCAAGGAAGCTGAGACTTCTGCAGTGTGTAAATGTGCTTTTACTATACAAAGATGCTGTACATACAAAACTATTACAATCTTAGAAATAAAATACAAGACTGACAGATATCTATAACAAGCAAAATGCCTAGCAAATGAACAGCCTATGGTCTCTACCAGTACAAATACACTTAAAAGTTACTTAACTTCTGTTACTGTATGTTCGTGATCTCCATTGGCAACCATTCTCCTTGAGACCAGGCACCTTTCTTGTATCATGATTGGCTTCTGATCTTAAAGCATGATGATGTGTGTCTGGCTTATGTCTGAATCCCCCTTTTTATGTGTCAGGCTGTTTACCGTAGTTACCAAACAACAGAAAACATACCTGTTTACTGTAGCTGTGTAAACATTGGACTGTTGAAACTGTCAATTGAATACAATGGTAGCTACATACCCATTGTATGCAGCAGCATTTGTTTGAGAAATCTACTCAAGCCAAACCATATTTTAACAAACGCAACACAGACACCAAGACATGCGGGGGAGGCTGCCTATAACACTCCCCGGTCGTCTTAAGCTGTCATTCGGGGATATTCAAATCTCCAGAGGCAGCCGGAGTTGGTGGGCGGAACTGGGGGTGTGGCTGCCTCCACAGACTTCTTTACTCTGGCTGATCCCGCAGCTGAAGGAGAAAAAGGTGAGAACACAGCAGCCCTGGATGTCTTCATCTCCGGGCATGCTGTAAGTTACTGTGCACGTCACTACATAGAGTCCTAACCTGCCCTATACCACCCCAACCTGGCACTATACCACCCTGATCTGCCCTATACCACCTCAGCCTGGCACTATACCACCCCAACCTGCCACTATGCCACCCCAACCTGCCACTATGCCACCCCAACCTGCCCTATGCCACCCCAACCTGCCCTATGCCACCGCAACCTGCCCTATACCACCGAATCTGCCCTATACCACCCAACCTGCCCTATGCCACCGCAACCTGCCCTATACCACATAAATGTCTAAAGAAGGATCGCCTTAATCTAAATGATATAAACACTACTTAAACAGCAGTGAATGAATAAAGTGTCAATATTGCAATATAATACTATAGTATATAGATTACTCACATGCAAAATCACATAATTCATAAATTATATGAACACTGCTTATACAACAGTGGATAAATAAATTGACAATAGTGCTATATAATACTGTAGTGTATAAATTACTCAAATGCAAAATCACATAATTAAAAATGACATCATTGAGATAATCAAAATGCAAACTGACAGGATTGAATCATAAATTCATTATAATGAATCCTGAGTAATATAACGTGACAAATTGTGAAAGTAAAGTGCTATAGTGCAAAACATGTGATGCACTGACCATATGTCTCATCGGTCAGTGTAACATACATATCATAAAGTCCTTATCAAACATAAAATAGATCCTTTGTTAAGGTGATCCAAACATGTTGAAGTGTCCACACTCTGGAGCTCCCCCCCTTAGGTAATAGCCACTCACCTCTGAGCGTGTGACCTCACATTTTAAGTTTGGTCAAACCACGCATGTGAACCACCTCTGGGTTCTATGATTATTGTGGGATCCTAGGCTGCCCAATAACGCTGTCTCCTCATACACATATAGTAAGAAAGAAGGCTAGATAGTGTGATATCGTTTTTAAAACCACAAATGTATTGAACAAAAAAGCCCCAATGCAGGGTACTCACATGGACCTGGTGTTTCAGTGCACCAGTCTAGAAGCATAAACGCTGAAATTGTACTGAGGTCGTAGGTCCCTCCGCTCTGAGACAGACAAGCTGTCTCCTACACCATCCTGTCCCCTCCCCAATGCGTGTCGATACAGGGATATGACATATGTTCTATGCCACCCCAGTTTGCCCTATACCACCCTAACCTGCCCTATACCACCCTATACTATCATTTACAAAGGCCATTTGGGGCTGCACCAGTAATCAGTATTGGTGAGCAGTGGCGTTGGTGTCACCTGGTGCAGAAAAACATGGTGTCACCCCCCTCCTGTCTATCCTGCCCAGCAACCCTGCAGGCAGCGCACAGTCACAGGGTGCAGCCCCAAAATGGCCCCTGTAAATGATAGTATAGGGTATAGGGCAGGTTAGGGTGGTATAGGGCAAGCTGGGGTGGTATAGAGCGTTTGCCATATAAACACAGTTTACGATGCTCAGTTAGGATTGGACAGAGTCAGTGATCACTGACTCTGTTCATTCAGAAAAGGAAGGAGCCGGTAGATGACAGATTTACCGGCTCCTTCCTCCACTCTCCATCCTACACACTCCATCCTGACAGGTCTGGGACGGGGGGGACTGGAGGAGGATAGAGGGGGTGGAGGAGCACAGAGGGGGACCCGGAGGAGGACTGGAGAAGCACAAAGGAGGACACAGATGGGGTGCTGGAGGAGCACATGGAGGGGGACCAGAGGAGCACACGGAGGGGGATCGGAGGAGCACACAGGGGGACCAGAGAAGCACGGAGGTGGACCGGAGGAGGATACAGGGGACAGTCAGGGGTGCGGCGGTGGGGGGAGTTACAAGCACCAATCTCAGTGTATAGATTTCAATTAAAGCAGCTGAAAGCCTCTCTGGGGAGAGGAGGAGAAGCAGCTCTCAGCTGCTTTATTGAAATCTATACAGGGAGATGGGTGCTTGTAACTCCCCCCACCGCCGCACAGATGATCCCTGACTGACCAGGTATTGGATCAAGCATCAGAGCATTTACATGAATGCTCGGTATCGGTACCGATGTAGTAGTATTAGTATCGGTACAACCCTAATTTATTAGGTAGTGATATCCTTTTTATGGTCACTGGCCAAATTCAATTGGCATGTAACAAGAATGCTCTGTTAAACTAATTGGTTGTTTTTTGTATGTAACAGTTAAAGCGTTAAACCCAAAACAGTTAAACCCAAAAAAAAAAAAAAATGGATCCTGCTCCTTTAAAGCATTTTATACAGCACAGTGCTTGTGCTGTGTAATTTGCTTTCCTTGCATTAAAGTAACAAATGTTTAGGCACCGATTTTGGCCCCTCGCCCCCCTTTACTTACCTGAGCCCTCATTCGATCCAGTACTGTGCACGTCAGCAGCTCTTCAATCCCCTCACTTCCGTGTCTCACTGGCTTTGCTGGGGCATCAGGAACCATTGGCTTCCAGTGCGGTCAGTCAAAGCCAGTGATGAGGGATGGGGTGGGGTTGAGTCTCGCTGTCTGTGTTAAGCAGCTTCCTGTGGGAGCACTGAACAGAGAGGAGGAGCCAAGAGCGCCAGCGGGGGGACCCGAGAAGAGGGAGGTTCAGGGCCGCTTTTTAAGATGTTTGATGGAGGATTCAGGCAAGGAAATGTTTAATACCTACCACTTTTGACAATTCAGAAGTTAGAGATTGAGCCATATTTGTCAAACTCAGACATAAGTTTCGGAAGTGAGGTCACAGGATTAGTGATAAAGAAAATGTCATAAGCGTATGCTGCAACCTTTAAAGGAAATGGAGTCCCAAGAGAGAGGCCATTAATGTCCAGGTAGCTCCAGATTCTGTCTGGTTCCATTTCCTATAGAAAATTGAGCTGAGAGATGTCCATTCACTTTTACTTGGAATGAACAGCTAGAATATATGGCATTAATCCATCACATCATTCGTTGCCTAAGCCCAAGTGGCATAGAGTCCTGTCCAGGAAGGCCCAACTTTCCCTATCAAATGCCTTTTTGGCATCTCATAAAAAGAGAAGGAGAAGGGGGGGGGGGGGGGGAATATAGGGATACCCCCTCCTCAAGTAAATGGGACTTTAGAGGAAAATACTGAGTCTAGTAGGTGAAAATCAAACAAGTTTGATATAAAATTAACAATATTTATTGAGATATGATTAAAAATAGCATTGTCAAAACATATACAGACATATGACCATCCAGTAGTAAACTTCAAGATTCATACGTGACTAAAGCCAACATGTTTCGCAAAAGGATTTTCGCTTCATCAGGGCTAGACACGATGTCATTGATTCATTTAAACTGTGTAAACAATGGACAGTCTCAAATTACATAATGGTCATATATGAAATCAAATCATAACAATAGAAAAACATTAATAACATAGAGTTATTGCTCACCTACTATTGAAATTTTTCAAAAGAGTAAAGCTATTACCACCATTCACCGGACAACAACCGCTGAACCAACCGGCACGGATTGTCCCTGGGTGCCAGATCCCAGACGGACAATACCAGTAGGAGGACTGGACCACACACTTAGGGCAATATAGACTGGTAACCCGCACTGAAACAAAGACGGGAAACCCATGAGTTCCTCTGATTCAGAGTAGATCAACCACAGTACTAACAACGACCATTAACGGTCAAATAAATCTAATATATTGTATGTTAATAGAGTTTTGATACGACGCCCAAATAGGTACATTATACATAAAGTGTGTTTGTAGTATAAATCATATTTTAAAGGACATCTACACCAGGATGGGGGAGGGGGGGGGAGAGAGGGGGAGATTGTTTGGGGTGCGGAACAAAGTCCGCCAGTAAAATGCTTGGGATACCTTTATCTTTATTGCAGGAAGGGAGAGAACAGTCTTCCCCAATTTGAGATAAATGGCCATTATAAATGCTGTGCCTGTATCCATGATGTCCCAGTATAGTGATTTTAATTAGGACAGATAATCCAAGTGAGGCAGCAGGTCTAAAATGATCCAAGAGAGGCACCAAGCCCATAATAATAATGGTGCGGGGGCTCTGTTATTAAGTTGTCCCCTAAGTTATAGCAATAGTTCCCCAGTCAAGGATACATCCAAACAGGAAGCAATGCCGGAGGTCAGCTTTGACCTGATTGCTTCCGGTGGGACCGCACCATTCAAAAGATGGAGGCGCCAGTGCTGTCTGATAGACGCATCCTGCGGCCATCCATCGTGACGGGCGGACGCACAACCATCTGATTAGGAGCCATCACAGCTCCTCTCCCTCTATCTCTCTACACTCAGGGGTAAGTTGAGATATGTTTGGACGCGCTTGCTTTGCTCTGTTTGGATGTATCCTTGACTGGGGAACTATTGCTATAACTGGACTGGGACAACTTAATAACAGAGCCCCTGCACCATTATTATTATGGGCTTGGCGCCTCTCTTGGATCATTTTAGACCTGCTGCCTCACTTGGATTATCTGTCCTAATTAAAATCACTATACTGGGACATCATGGATACAGGCACAGCATTTATAATGGCCATTTATCTCAAATTGGAGAAGACTGTTCTCTCCCTTCCTGCAATAAAGATAAAGGTATCCCAAACATTTTACTGGCGGACTTTGTTCTGCACCCCAAACAATCTCCCCCTCTCTCCCTCCCCCCCCCTTTCCTTCCCCCCCCTCCCCCACCCTGGTGTAGATGTCCTTTAAAATATGATTTATACTACAAACACACTTTATGTATAATGTACCTATTTGGGCGTCGTATCAAAACTCTATTAACATACAATATATTAGATTTATTTGACCGTTAATGGTCGTTGTTAGTACTGTGGTTGATCTATTCTGAATCAGAGGAACTCATGGGTTTCCCGTCTTTGTTTCAGTGCGGGTTACCAGTCTATATTGCCCTAAGTGTGTGGTCCAGTCCTCCTACTGGTATTGTCCGTCTGGGATCTGGCACCCAGGGACAATCCGTGCCGGTTGGTTCAGCGATTGTTGTCCGGTGAATGGTGGTAATAGCTTTAATCTTTTGAAAAATTTCAATAGTAGGTGAGCAATAACTCTGTTATTAATGTTTTTCTATTGTTATGATTTGATTTCATATATGACCATTATGTAATTTGAAAATAAAAAAGTATATAGGGCGCACAGGACTAACGTAGTCCAGATAGTGTCTCTATTAAAAGTAGGTAGTCCAAAATGAAGAGGAAAGTGTTGGTAAGGATGGTGGGATCATCTTCAGCAAAAAGGGCAGCAGCTTTAAAAGACTGAAGCAGGCTCTATAATGACACAAAGAAACAAACAAAGGCGCCTCTAAGTGCAGAAGATTAACAATTTTAATGCCCCAAACTGGGTTAAAAACACTTACAGAATAGAAGTGGTAATCAGGCACATCATAAGTGAAGCTGCATTGGAAGGGGTCACGGTCAGAGGAAGCCTTCAGAGGGGATGGATGTAGTCACTGAAAACAGCGGTGTGGGACACAAGGAGCCGCTGTGAAGCCGGCGTCGTCAGCATGGAAAGACGGCGAACCCGGAAGTGATGTCATCCGCTGAGCGGCTCTGTAACCAGCCTGAACCGCAAACAAACAGCCTGGGCGAGGATGTGATGTCATCAATAAGGGACGCGTTTCGGAACCATCAATCGTTCCTTTTTCAACCTATGGCCATACTGATGACTGAGAAGGACATATATACACACCCACTAGCAGTGGATTGGCCGGGGGGCGGGGGCAGCAAAAGTTTAATAACGATGAGTCCATTTAATGCATATGAATGAGTGTGAATAAATAAATACCTGCAACAGCATTCTTAAAAACATTCTGAAAAACATTCTGAAAAACATTCTAAAAAACGGGACAAAAGAAAAAGGAGAAGTGTAATAAAATAAGATAAGAAAAGGAGTTTAGAACAATGGGAATTAAAAAACTGATCTATAAAATGTCTAACAGTGACCGGTCCTAGAACCTGCAATGCACATAACAGAATGTGGACAATGAGAGCAGGCAGGATGATATCAATATTAAGCTGTAGACCAAAGGGGGACATACGTGACAATAATACTATCAATAATTTATCGTATAAAAAAGTGTTTAAAATGGAGGGGTTCACATGAGAATAATAAGAAGGGATATTAGAGGAGAGGAGCCTAAATTATTATCTACAGAAAGGAGATGTCATGTTAAAGTATGGCACTAACTTCAAAATCCTCGTTTAACCCTCCAGGGGCTAAAACATTTAATAAAAATATCCAATACATTTCTCTGTGGCATAGGCGTCTATAACGTTCAGCAGGGGGGAGATCTTTTGGCATTGCCTCAATGATCCATACTTTAAGGCCACTCGTGGACTTATCATGGGTGTGAAGATAATGTCTGGGGACACTATGGTTATCTAGTCCACCTTCAATTAAACGGCGATGTTCTCCAAACCGTTTCCGTAGTGGCCGGATAGTGCGCCCTACATAAAATAGACCACAGGGACATGTGAGGCAATATATGACATGGTCAGAAGAACATGTGTGAAAACCCTTTATTGGATATGTTTTACCTTTGACGTGAAAGTCTTTCTGGCCATGTATCACAAAGCTGCAAGTCTTGCAGAGGGGCTTACGGCACTGATACATCCCAGAAATAGCTAGAAACGTGGGCATGTGGTGGCCCGGAGGCAGAGGTTTGGCCCTGAGTTTGCTGGTCGCTACCTTACTTTTAATGTTGGGTGCCTTTCTGTAGGCAAATTGAGGTCTGCTGGGCAGAGTGGGGAGTAGATGTTCGTCTTGTAGTAGCAGAGGCCAATGTTTTTTGATAATATTTTCCATTTTTTCCCCCCTGCTGAACGTTATAGACGCCTATGCCACAGAGAAATGTATTGGATATTTTTATTAAATGTTTTAGCCCCTGGAGGGTTAAACGAGGATTTTGAAGTTAGTGCCATACTTTAACATGACATCTCCTTTCTGTAGATAATAATTTAGGCTCCTCTCCTCTAATATCCCTTCTTATTATTCTCATGTGAACCCCTCCATTTTAAACACTTTTTTTATACGATAAATTATTGATAGTATTATTGTCACGTATGTCCCCCTTTGGTCTACAGCTTAATATTGATATCATCCTGCCTGCTCTCATTGTCCACATTCTGTTATGTGCATTGCAGGTTCTAGGACCGGTCACTGTTAGACATTTTATAGATCAGTTTTTTAATTCCCATTGTTCTAAACTCCTTTTCTTATCTTATTTTATTACACTTCTCCTTTTTCTTTTGCCCCGTTTTTTAGAATGTTTTTCAGAATGTTTTTCAGAATGTTTTTAAGAATGCTGTTGCAGGTATTTATTTATTCACACTCATTCATATGCATTAAATGGACTCATCGTTATTAAACTTTTGCTGCCCCCGCCTCCCGGCCAATCCACTGCTAGTGGGTGTGTATATATGTCCTTCTCAGTCATCAGTATGGCCATAGGTTGAAAAAGGAACGATTGATGGTTCCGAAACGCGTCCCTTATTGATGACATCACATCCTCGCCCAGGCTGTTTGTTTGCGGTTCAGGCTGGTTACAGAGCCGCTCAGCGGATGACATCACTTCTGGGTTCGCCGTCTTTCCATGCTGACGACGCCGGCTTCACAGCGGCTCCTTGTGTCCCACACCGCTGTTTTCAGTGACTACATCCATCCCCTCTGAAGGCTTCCTCTGACCGTGACCCCTTCCAATGCAGCTTCACTTATGATGTGCCTGATTACCACTTCTATTCTGTAAGTGTTTTTAACCCAGTTTGGGGCATTAAAATTGTTAATCTTCTGCACTTAGAGGCGCCTTTGTTTGTTTCTTTGTGTCATTATGTAATTTGAGACTGTTCATTGTTTACACAGTTTAAATGAATCAATGACATCGTGTCTAGCCCTGATGAAGCAAAAATCCTTTTGCGAAACATGTTGGCTTTAGTCACGTATGAATCTTGAAGTTTACTACTGGATGGTCATATGTCTGTATATGTTTTGACAATGCTATTTTTAATCATATCTCAATAAATATTGTTAATTTTATATCAAACTTGTTTGATTTTCACCTACTAGACTCAGTATTTTCCTCTAAAGTCCCATTTACTTGAGGAGGGGGTATCCCTATATTCCCCCCCCCCCCCCCCTCTCCTTCTCTTTTTATGATATACATTAACCAGGGATTGGAAAAATTATCTGAGATGTCCCCTGATATAGTCCAACCATCCTCCTCTGCCTTTTTGGCATCTGTAGATAGAAGTAAGGGAGGGATCCCCCTGGAGTGTTCCCCGTGGATGGTGGCATGCTCCTTACAGACTTATCCACCTCACCCCTCCACACCAATCACCTATCCTCAATATACAATTAAAATCCCCCAACACCACCATAGGTCACCTCTCCCTATAGCTAGCTATAGCCAGAGTGTATTCTGATGGTGGAGAAGTCTCAATGCTGTCAGAATACAATAGCTTAACGGGAGTGCTTCTATGTTCACCTTGAATCTTTGGATAGGGGAATCGGTTCAGTTTTTTGCTTGTTGAATGACAAAAACTGACCATTCTATGGCCAGCTTTAATTGCTTTCACCTGCAGCAGCACTGGACTGCGAGACCAAGGGATTGTGGGATATTCACAGGACGTGTTGGTTCTTGCATTACAGACAGGGGTCATTCATTAACCTGTGCAGTGTCATGCTGCATGCCTCATGTGTCAGACAAACCTATTTATGACACAGGAATTTGATGATTTATCATATTATAAACCCTGCATAGAGTGCAACACTCATAGAGGGCACTATGAAACCGCCTTATCAATTCACATCTTATGCAGGTGAAAAGGGTGCAGGTAGGTAGGTTTAAAATGCCATTAAATTGTGCCCAGAATCTCCTATGACCATTTAACATACCAGGTACATGTCAACTTTGTACCAGCCGACAGTCAATATAAGGGGTTTTATGGACCATCGCAGACACCCGTTGCCTAGACTCACTGCAAAGAAAGCTAATCACCTCAAGCATTGGATACTTTGCCTTCTCATCATTTCAAATTGTACATGTCTACACATCCTTCTTGTCCCACAAAGTAATATTGTAGTATCCAGTGTAGGAAAGCACTGAACACAAAAGATGTTATCACTATGCCTTTCTGAATATGGTTCAAGCCCATCTTGCATCGCTTAGGCTTGGAAACCACCAGTCATACTGTGTTTAGAGCTTCATGAATCACCCCAGCCATTCTTTAACCAAAAGAGGTCCAAACCAATTCCACATGGAAAAGCTGGGCAGGAGATTGCTTGTCGTTGCCTGGGGACTAAGTCTATGGCCAATAGCAGGAAGTGGGTCCCTCCAAAGAGACTGTGACCAAGGCCGATCATCAGGTAACCCAGACACCTAGTGGTAAATGTCAAAGCAGTAAACCACACTTGATCTTGACCAAAACACTAAAAAGAGAAAAGCGATTGGAAAGAATTCAAAGATGTCATTGACAATTTTCTTGGCAACTACAGAGCTCGTGACTATATTCAGCTGGTTTGACATGCTTATGAGTGATTTCCCATTAACCAGAATCCAGCTTGAAGCAAAGGATGCCAACAGACAGAGTAATGTACCATTAAAATTAGGTGAAAGCTACTGGTTCATTACTGGAAGAACTAAGTAGCCTGTGTATTTGGGATGTCTCTGTACTTTTTTAGTGGAATAAATATTTCTCTGGCCCCTAAGAAATGTCTTCTAGATGCTAAGCTGAATATACAGTCTTCAAAAATGTCAGTAAATTTGTTCTCCCTTTCACAACACAATTGCAATGTCATTTTATTTACTGTCTCTATACCGGTTATAGCTGATGGCTTCAGCCATGACCCTGGTAAACCACTTGCAAACTGCAACGTTTATATATGTATTGTGGTCGGCAAGTGGTTAAGTGAAATATAAAAAAAATCTATAAAGTGCATACATAACCAAACCTTTTTACTTTACTTATGGATTTAGTTAGTCTGTCCTTGAGAGATTGCATGATGAGGAAATCTCAAAATTCCCTTGTCATTGCAACGGGTGACCTTATAAAGGAATGTACAGGATGCCATGCTACTTTCTCCTTCTTGTACCTGTGTGCTAAATCATTATAGAATCAAAATGTGTCAACAATAAAGAAAAAAAAATGAAAGTACCACCTTAATGTAACATTGACCATAAATATATAATCATTTGTATTATCACATGTGTAACACCAAACATGCGTACATAAACAACATGCATTGATGCAAAACCTAAAAAGTCTCAATTGTGCATTCACAAAACAAGTGATTCAGTCTCTTATTATAACCAATGATCTGGTTACTTCTACGTGCACACCATCAGTGAACCTTCTAAATTGGTGACATTATTACAATGTCCACCTTTTCAGTTATCCACCACCATACAAATATTGCACCCACCTCCAACTGTTGACCTAATGAAAGTTTGGATCTATCAGCGGACATCTCTGTTTAAGGGTGTTAATCTCCACTCCTCCACCATTGCTGGCTCCTCCATGAGGGCAATAGGATGTTTTAAAGAAAAATAAATTACCTTAAATGACCTTGTTGCTTTTTAAAATCATTTATTAAATTGGAGTACCACCCAAAAGTGGAAGCTCTGCTTATCTGTATCCTCTTCCCTCCAGTGCCACATTTGACACCTCTCAGGGGGGAGTGGGGAGCAGATACCTGTTTTTGACAGGTACCTGTCCCCACTTCTGTCGGACCTCACCACAGCGAGGTACATCAGAAGTCAGGCTCCTCCCTCCTCCTTCCCCTGTTGCTGGGACAGTTAGAGAGCGCAGCACGCTTCGCACATGAGCAGCAGGGAACCAGCTGTGAAGCCGCAAGGCTTCGCTGCCAGTTTCCCTTACCGGCTATGGCAGCGGAAGTACCCGAGAGCGGATGGAAACATTGGCTAGGGTGGCAACATCGCTGGATTCCAGGACAGGAAAGTGTCCTATTATTTAAAAGTCAGCAGCTACAGTATGTGTAGCTGCTGACTTAAACATTTTTCATGCAGGGGTGGATCTCCTCTTTAAGATCCAAATAAAACTATTGCATATTGCTGTGCTCTTCCCTAGTGCACTACAGTAAGACCAACTATGTATACACTGCCGTTGGCACTGCATAGAACACTTCTTCGCCTTTTCATACACTGCTAATGGTACTGCATAGAAAAATACTTCCTCATTCAGCGTCTCCTCGCTCCACCCAAATCACATGTTAGATTGATTTAGGATTGCTTCACAGTAGGTGGGACAGGAACCTTTTTTTTTTTTTTTTGGTTGTTATACTTCTCAACGGGTGACCTTGTTGAAAGTTTTACCCTTACATCTTGTTTTTGCAAAAACCCAATACCATTATTATTCCATCACTGTTACCAGTTTAAAAATAGAGGGTCAATCTCCTTAGTGTGGACACTAACAAAAATAAAAAGGAGAGAAGGCTTCAGATCCTTGCCTACTCTAGCTAAAAGAAAAAAAAAATGGTTTTGGCATACATACACTTTAAGGGTATTATACGTTCATCAGAAAGCCATTCTTTCTGAGCACGGATGATAAAGTATAAGCTTAGAGTAGGTATGCATCTAGGAGCTCTATATTCCACAAAATCCTAAACATCTGCTGGGGGGGTGGGAGTCAGGTGCAGATATGGAGGAGGCAGCTTCAGCAGAAGATCCATCATATTCCTGTGACTTTTAGACCCAATAAAGCCTGGTAAATGTCATTAATAAAAAAGGTGTACAGTGACGGCCTATTGACACCACTCGGCACCAAAATAAAAACTCTTCAAAGGAATGATATTAACTACATAGCACTAAATCTTAGCCACTATGTTAAATAAGATAAATAAAACAAATTTAGTTGTGTCAGCAGCTACTATAAAAAATATATCCAAGTAAAACTAGTAACATTTAAAAAGTCCAATACATTGTATGTCCTTAAAATGCCATAGCATCGCTCAGGTCAGTCCATCCACAAGCTTTTATATGATTCAACATATAAGAAAAGGGTGAAATTACTTCTTTAGATGGGTGAAGCTTTCGTTACGGTGATCAGGACTTTCACTTGTTACAAGTTTTTATGTTGCACAAATTTGTTTTAATTTTTTTATGATTGTATTGATAAATGTATTTATATATACACTAGTTACCACAAGTTTAAGCTAGCACCTTAACACATAGTTCATTAAATTTAAATTGACAGACTTGGCTCTGAAATACTTGGGTACTTATATTCCAGCTATTCTCTCTCACACTTTTGATCTTAACTTCCCTCCGCTTCTGTGCAAAATTTACACCCTACTGTAAGGTAGGTACTTGGGTTTTCATTCTTGGTTTAGTCGCTGTAATATTGTTAAAATGAGTATTAAAATGAGTATTCTGCTGAAGTTCCTTTAACTTTTTTTGTTATAGCTATGACCTATTTTAAGCGAGTGTCAGACTGGTACTTACCGAGGCAGAGATGCCGAGAGCGATTTGCCCTTGCAACTAGGCGTGGTCCGCCCCCTGGAGGTGGAACAGGGAGCGGATGGCACGAAGAGGCACGGGCTACCAGCAGGCAGGATAGAACTTGCGTAATACTCCCTGAAGAGTCCTGGTAGATGTGCAGAGACTGGCAATTCAGCAGGCTGAGGATAAAACACAAGGTTAGTAGGCAGATCCAGGACACAGGCAGAGGGTCAAGCACAGGAAATGGCAGGCAAGTCCAGGTCACAAGCAAGACGTTCAAGCACAGGAGATAGAAGGCAGATCTGGGTCACAGGCAAAGGTTCAGGCACAGGAGATAGCGGGCAAATCCGGGTCACAGGCAAGGGGTCAAACACTGAAGACAAGGCAGAATCCATTTAAACAAGCCGTAGGTTGGATCCAGGAGAAGAGCAGAGTAGTCAGGGACGATCCGGGTCAAACAAGTAATTCAGTAGGCAGGAAACAGGAAACAACTCAGACAGGAAGCTGAAGACAAACCAGCAACCTGTCTGAGCACCTGAGTGTCTTTAAATGGGCAGATAGAGCGTCACGTTGAGCGTGAGCTAATACGAACACGCGTGTGTCGAGCCATTGGGCCGCGAGCACCGCATCGTTCCACTGCGCATGCGTTCGTTCCCGGAACACCATTTGGCCAATACGGCCAGGTTGATTATTTCTCTGACAGTGCCCCCCCGAGGGGCAGACTCTGGACGCCCAAACTGGACATCAATTCGGGATGTTCGTGATGAAATGTTCGGATCAAGCGAGGAGCATGCAGATTCTTAGCGGGTTCCCAGGAGTTGTCCTCAGGAGGGTACCCCTTCCAACTAATCAAATACTGGAGCTGTCTACCCCTCTTCCTGCAGCATAGAATAGACTCCACCTCTAATTCCTTCTCCCCATCGACCTCAACTGGTGGGGGAGGTAGTTCTTCTCTCCCAGAGAAAGGGCTGGAAACCACAGGCTTTAGGATGCATAAAATACTGGGTGTATTCTGTAAGAATTGGGCAGTGCTAGCTCGAAGGCCACAGGGTTGATCCCCCTCTTGATCTTAAAAGGTCCAATGAACCTTGGCCCCAGCTTCCGTGAGGGAAGAGGTAATTTGAGATTAGTAGTTGATAGCCAAACTTCCTTGCCAACTTTGAAGACTGGGTTCTCCTTCCTTCCTTTATCATAATGTTTCTTGTAATTGTCCTGAGCTTTTTGTATAGTTTTCTGAATTTTCTGGAAGTTCAACTCAATAGAGGCTATCCTGTCTTGTACCGCAGGGACAGATATCTCAGGAATGATGTTTGGAAGAAAAGAAGGGTGGAAACCGAAGTTTGACCAGAAGGGTGATTGATTGGTAGCTGCATGGATGGAGTTGTATGCAAACTCAGCGTATGGCAGAAGATTGCACCAATCATCTTGGGAACCAGAACAAAAACAACGGAGGTACTGCTCTAGGGTTTGATTTGTTCTCTCCATTTGGCCGTTGCTCTGCGGGTAATAGGCAGAAGAGAGACAAATCTTTATTTCCAGGGCTTTGCAAAATTCCCTTCAGAACTTGGAGGTAAATTGGACACCTCTATTCAAGACGATGCTCCTAGGTACACCATGAAGTCTTGTAATTTCTTTAAAAAATTTTTTAGCTGTATCTACAGCAGAGGGAGTACCCACCATGGGCAAAAAATGTGCCATTTTAGAAAAACAGTCGACAACGACCAAGATAGTGGTAAACCCCCCCCCCCGAAGGAGGTAGATCCACTATGAAGTCCATGGAGACTTCTGCCCACGGTCGTTCCGGAATGGAAAAAGGCTTGAGTAGAACCCAGGATTTGGTGTTTGAACCCTTACTGCGCTGGCAGAGAGAACAAGAGGAGACATAATCCTTACAGTCCTGTCTCCAGCCTGGCCACCAAAAAGATTGGGAGACGAGTTCAGCGGTCTTTTGTGTCCCAAAGTGACCTGCTAGCTTGTGGTCATGAAGGGTCCTTAGAGCCAATCATGTTTTTCCAAGGAAGGTACTTCTGGATCGGTACAGTGACTGGACGTTGATTTAATAGAATTTATTAAGTCAGTTTGGATGGCCAACAAGAAATTTTGTGGAGACAAGATAGTGCTGGGTTCAGCTGCCTGAGAGGTTTCAATGAACATCTGGGAAAGTGCATCTGCCTTTCTGTTTTTGGAGCCAGGTCTGTAAGATATATGAAAATTGAATCTAGAAAAAAAAAAAGATCCCAGCGGGCTTGTCTGGGTTTTAACCGTTTGGCTGACCTGAGGTATTCTAGATTCTTATGATCGGTGAAGATCATGACAGGGTGGATTGCACCCTCCAGTAGGTACCTCCACTCTTCCAGGGCGAATTTAATGGCCAACAACTCCCTGTCACCCACATTATAGTTCTTTTCTGGCGGAGTCAGTTTCTGGGATGCGAAGGCCACGGGGTGTAGAAGAGCCTTGGGCCCCTGTCTTTGGGAGAGGATGGCTCTGGTGGCAGTTTCAGAGGCATCTACTTCCAGTACGAATGTCAGAGCCGGATCTGGATGCTTTAAGATTGGTGCCCAGGTGAACAAGGCTTTCAATTTGATAAAAGCTTCCTGAACTTCCTGGGACCACTGAAAACAGTTGTGTTGGCGTGTCAATTGAGTAATGGGGGCTACAATGTAAGAGAATCCAACGATAAATCTTCTATAAAAATTGGCAAAGCCAATGAAACGCTGTACCCCCTTTTTGTCCGATGGGGCTGGCCATTCCTGGATTGCCTTGACCTTCTGTGGGTCCATTGCGACCCCATTGGTGGAGATAATGAATCCCAAGAATTGCACAACAGACTTTTCAAAGTCGCATTTCTCTGCCTTAAGGTACAGCTTGTGTGTTCTGAGAATTGCCAGGACCTTTTTAACATGAACTCGGTGTAACTCAATGGTAGCAGAAAAAATAAGGATGTCGTCCAGGTTTACGACTAGGAAATTGTCAAGATACTCCCGGAAAATGTCATTGACCAGATGTTGGAAAGCGGCCGGGGCATTGCATAGCCCAAAGGGCATCACCAGGTATTCGTAATGTCCAAACCTGGCCCTAAAGGCAGTTTTCCACTCATCTCCAGCCCGAATTCTGATGAGGTTGTAGGCCCCTCGAAGATCCAGTTTGGAGAGGATTCGGGCAAAGTGGAAGTGGATACCGGTTCTTTATAGTTATGTTATTTAGTTCCCTTTAATCAATGCATGGCCTCAGGGAACCATCTTTCTTTTCTACAAAAAAGATACCGGCTCCAGCCAGTGAGGAGGAAGGGCGGATAAACCCCTTTTTTTAAGTTTTCATTGATGTAGGTCTTGAGAGTTTTCAGCTCTGTTTCTGATAACGGAAAGATATACGGCCGAAGGGAACTTCAGAGCCGGGCAGAAGGTCAATGGGGCAATCATAAGACTGGTGAGATGGTAGACGGTCAGCCTGTTGTTTGTCAAAAACGTCTTGGAACTCGAGGTACTCTGATGGAACATGTTGGAGGTTATCAGGTACAGGGATTACAGCTGAGCAGGCGGCTGGGGCCGGAGTGAGACAGTGCTGAAAGCAATATTCGGAAGAGAAGGACACCTCTTTCTTGTTCCAGTTTATTTGTGGTTCATGCGCCTGCAGCCAGGGGAGTCCCAAAATGATGGGGAACAAAGGAGAGGAAATAAGGTCAAAACGTAGAAACTCTTGGTGACTAGAGTCTGTATTGACGAAAATGGGTCTGGTTTCTTGGGTGATTGGTCCAGAGCGAGGGAGAGACCCATCAGCCAGGTGTACTTGAAGGCTTTGTTTCTTAGTCTGAATAGGAACTTGTAGCTCTTGAGCCAGCGTGATGTCCAAAAAACAGCTACATGCTCCAGAATCAATGATAGCTGGCAGGCGAGCTTTCTTTTCCGCTAGCTGTAGGGAGATATAAGTCTTGGGTGCACTAGTAACTTGATAATTCATAACAGATCAAGGATAAAACTTACTAGGTCTCACAGGGAAGTTACGGAGAAAATGACCTGAATCCCCACAGTATAGGCACAGATTGGCTTGCCGCCTACGTTGCCTTTCCTTGGGAGTAAGAGGAGCACGGACCAGTCCGAGTTGCATGGGCTCGACTTCAGGAGTAGCGGTAGTTGGAGGAATCGGGAAGGGAGTTGGCTTGGGAAACATCCAGCTGGATCGAGGAACCTGGAAGCGCTCTTAGCGCCGTTCACGCATGCGCCTGTCTAGCTTGGTGGCTGACTGGATCAATTCCTCCAGAGTAGCAGGGGTCTCTACCCTGGCTAACTCATCCTTAAGGACTTCCGACAACCCCTGGCGGTACTGGTACTTCAGGGCAGGCTCGTTCCAGCCGGTATCGGCCGACCACTTCCTGAACTCCACTGTGTAGTCCTCAACCGGCCTTCGCCCTTGAGATAGGTTATGTAAAATGATTTCAGCCATAGCCGTGCGCTGTGGGTCATCATAAAGTTGTGCCATATTTTCAAAAAAGGTATCTACGGAATTGAGAACAGGGCTCCATCAGACTGTGGGCCCAGGCTTGGGGTTCATCAGCCAAGAGGGAAATAATGAAGCCCACTTTTACCACTTCAGAAGAAAAAGTCCTGGGCTGAAGCACTAGATATAGGGAGCAGGCATTTTTGAAAGCCCTATATTTTTTGCGAGCGCCTGCAAATCGCTCCGGCATAGGGACCCTAGGTTCAGGAAGGGCCATAACCACAGTTGGAATTGATGAAGGCTGAGAAGAGGAGGCCCCACTGGTGGGTGCATGAGTGGCAGCTGTTGGTATGGGTGCTCCAGAGAGTTGCTGGAGGTGACTATCAATTTGGGTGTAGCCTTCTTGCAGTTTCTGAACTGCATCCGTGAGTGTGGAAACCTGCTGGCACAGTATTTCAAGCGGGGAACGCGCTCTGTCGGCCTCTGACATCTGGCTGGTTTGTACTGTCAGACTGGTACTTACTGAGGCTGAGATGCCGAGAGCGATTTGCCCTTGCAACTAGGCGCAGTCCGCCCCCTAGAGGTGGAACAGGGAGCGGATGGCACGAAGAGGCACAGGCTACCAGCAGGCAGGATGGAACTTGCATAATACTCCCTGAAGAGTCCTAGTAGATGTGCAGAGACTGGCAATTCAGAAGGTCTGAAGCAGGCTGAGGATAAAACACAAGGTTTGTAGGCAGATCTGGGACACAGGCAGAGGGTCAAGCACAGGAAATGGCAGGCAAGTCCAGGTCACAAGCAAGACGTTCAGTCACAGGAGATAGCAGGCAGATCCGGGTCACGGGCAAAGGTTCAGGCACAGGACATAGCAGGCGAATCTGGGTCACAAGCAAGGGGTCAAACACTGAAGACAAGGCAGAATACGTTTAAACAAGCCGTAGGTCGGGTCCAGGAGAAGAGCAGAGTGGTCAGGGACGATCCGGGTCAAACAAGTAATTCAGTAGGCAGGAAACAACTCAGACAGGAAGCTGAAGACAAACCAGCAACCCGTCTGAGCACCTGAGTGTCTGTAAGTGGGCAGCTAGAGCATCACAAACACGCGTGCGTCGAGCCATTGGGCCACGAGCGCCGCATCGTTCCACTGAGCATGCATTCATTCCGGAACACCATTCGGCCGATACAGCCGGGTTGATTATTTCTCTGACAGCAAGTTCATTCTCTTTTCACTAATTTTATCTGGGCAAACAAGCGACCGAGGACTAACTCGGACTTTGCTGACATTCCCTAAGCAGTTCGGGGGCCTGGCCCTTCCAGACTTCCAGACCCATTTAGGACATCTGATTGACTGGTGCAATCATGGGGACATTTAGCTCTAGCCGAGCTTGGAACAAGCCCAGTGCTGGACGCTGTTACATCTCTGTGGTGCTTTGTTGATCTACCCTTTTCTCTCAAAAATCACCCACTTATAGGACCTACAACGTGCATTTGTTTTTGGCTCTTTTCCACCTCCAAGCTGTCCTCTGTGAACTCCCCATTGTTTCCTATTATGGGTAATCCGCGTTTCACCCCTGGCCTTCGGGATGGGGCTTTCTGCTCACTAATTGAGTCGGGGCATTATCAAGCCTCTCATTTCTTGTTGTCAATTGCCTGTCCCACGTTACAGGCCTTGATGGACACTGCTTGTCCATTTAGACTTCTGGAGAGCTGTGCAATTACACCATTTTTTACATTCACTAATCTCCTCCAGTAATTTCAGCTGCAGTTTGACTACACTTGAAGAATCCTGCACTGACCAAGGTCCGTTATCTCACACTCTCTCAACAGTGTATTCTTTACTGGTTTCACCTCCTGACAACTTCTATCTGCCCTTTCTAGCAAAATGGGAGTCAGACTTGGGTAGGACATTTAATTGCGGTACAACAATCTAATATAGTTTGGGTTGCCTGAAAATACAAGAAACACATTTCAAGATTTTCTCCTGGTGGTACCATACCCTGTCTCTTTTACAAAGATATTTCTCAAGGTTCGGAGGATTGCACAAAGATTTACAGTTTAGAAGGTCTATGAAGACCCGGCCTTCTTCCTATGACATGCTTCCAAAATTCCCAACAAAGTTTACAAAAAATCTATATTTTGTTGTCTCCCTAATGGTGCTAAATCACGCATCCCTCTTTCTTGGAAAAAGACGCAGCCTCTGTCAGTTGGGTTGTGGCTCAAGAAGGTAGAGGACTTGAACCTGATGGAGGATCTGGTGTTGACAGCGCAGGTGTTCACGAAAACTTGGACTTTATGGAACGTGTTTATTCACACAGAGTAAGGTAAGGCTCTCTTGAATGTGGGTTCCTCTGGTTGATGGAGATAATTTACTCCATCCTGTGTGGTGAGCCAGCTCTACAAACCTCCCCTCCCCCCCCCCACTTTTTATTTTCCCTTCATGTTACCCGTCCTTCCTTTCTTTAGCTTTCTCTTTCTTTCTTTGCTTATCTTCCTTTTCTGCATATATAAAAAAAACTAGGCAGTTTTTCGATACACAGTGAGTATGCTTCTGGTATGCTCTCCCAGCATCAGCCCTATTCGGAGCTTCTTTATGGCACATCAGGTTAATGCCTGACTGGATTTGTTCCCCCCTTTCCCTCTTTGGGATGGTATGGAATCAATGTTGACTATTTGGATATCATTGTTCTTTATCCAGTCTAACTGGTTTATTCATTACATATCCCTGACTTGTTATAGTTTTGGAAATCAGGTGCTGATGGATCCTTTTTGTACTTATGGTTCAGAGTTTTTTTTTTTTTTTTTTTATCTTTGTGTGTATTGACACCTGTATAATCTGGAAACTGTCTTCTTTTCCAAAATAAAAATTTGAAGAAAAAAAACAGTGGTGATCAAATAGCACTAAAAGAAAGCTCTTATTTGTGTGAAAAAAAAATTATATAAATTTTGTTTGGGTACAGTATTGCATGATCCTGAAATTTCCAGTTAAAGTAATGCAGTGCCGGACTGCAAAAAATGGCCTGGTTATGAAGGGGATAAGATCTTCCAGAGCTCAAGTGGTTAATTAGCATTGAGTTCTGATTTTTTTGGCATTACTGATGTGCACATATTTTTTTCTTCCTATTCTAGTACTGTATGTGTTTTGTTTGGCATATTTGAATATCATTATAATGCATACAGAAGCTTGTCTTATGCTGCCATTTGCAAATCTTTTGTAGCCAATGTTTCAAAATTGCTTACTCATCTCTCACTGCTCGTTTCTCTTTCTGTTGTTTCTGAAATGTTCTGTACTTAGATTTCAGATTAATTTCTAACACTTTTGTTTCACAATTACTCAAAACACTTTATGCTTACAATTCAAATGCATTTTATTCCAAGCTTTGTTTAGAGCTGTGTAGGTACATGCTGCCCCTTGAGGAGATTGGAAATCTTGTTTGGAAGAGTGTGTAGCTTTCAGAGAGCAGAGACTTGATGGTGATAACAGGTTACTGGCACCAGGTTTTCCTGCTGACTTCATTCTTGCATTTGCTGAAAAATGTTCTTGTAACTTTGGGCATGTCATTACCCATTTGGGCTAGGGGGAGGGGGTTAGTGAAGTGACAGCCGGGGGACGTTCCTGGCTGCATTTGATGGGCACAAGTGGCTGCATATACTGGGCACAAGTGGCTGCATATACTGGGCACAAGTTGCTGCATATACTGGGCACAAGTGGCTGCATATGATTGGCACAGGTGGCTGCATATGATGGGCACACGTGGCTGCATATGTTGGGCACAATGGCTGCATATGATGGGCACAGTGGCTGCAATTGATGGGCACAGTGAGGCTGCAATTGGGGGGGCAGTATTTTCCAGTTTGGGCCCCCCAAAAATTTTGGGCACCAGCCGCCACTGCATGTGAGCATGATTAGAAAACTGATGGGCCTAGAGAACTGAAAATAAGAGTTGTCTTTGTTCTTAGCAAGCAATGATAAGCTAACTTTTCTGTTATCAGCGGGGGGGAACATTTTTTAAAGTGGAATTCCAGCTTAACCCTAACTTCTCTTAAAACTGTCCCCGCTCTCCTCTTAACACTTATGTTTACTAACTTGTGTAAGAAAGATGTATGTACTTACATATTTTCAGCCTGGACCAGTCTGGTCATGTGATTTTCTCCCTATGTCAGCCAGTGGGGCTACAGGCGAGAGGAGAGAGCACTCCAACAACAGCTAGTAAAGACTGGTGACATCACCCATAGGCTTCAATGGCCTAATGTGGTCCGCACTCCCTTCTCTCACCTATAGCAGTGTTGGCTGACACAGGGGAGCGGAATTACATGGAGCAGCCTGAAAATAGGTAAGTATATACATCTTTCTTACACATGTTAGTCAGCATAGGTTTTATGAGGGGGATGGGGCAGTTTTAAGAGTACTTAGGTTTAAGCTATATTTCCCTTTGATCCTACGTTCACACCTATGTGCTTTTTTGTGCGTTTTCCATTTTTCAGAAACGCACTATAGTCTATTTAAAAGAGAAGTTAGGTGTCTTTTTTTTCCCTGATTAATATTTACCTAGGTGGATGCTGCTTCTGTCCCCTGGTGCCTCTGCTCATCTCCCTCCTTGCTCATTGGAGCACTGGGCTGTGGAGGGGGCGGAGGGGCCGTCTCAGAATCTCAGCGGCTCGCTGAGAGGCTGAGACAGGAACCTGGCGGATCCAGACTCCCTGCGCCCCCCCCACCCCAAAGCACATTGTCCCCATGTTGATGAGGACAAGGGCCTCTTCCCGACAACCCTGGCCGTTGGTTGTCAGGGTCTACAGGCGGGGGGCTTATCAGAATCTGGAAGCCCCCTTTAACAAGGGGCCCCCAGATCCCGACCCCCCACCCTATGTGAATGAGTATGGGGTACATTGTACCCCTACCCATTCACCTGAAAAAAAAGTCTCAAAAATAAAACACAGCACACAGGGTGTTAAAGTAATTTATTAAGGCAGCTCCGGCGTCTCTTCTGACTTCATCTTCTCCCCTCTCTGGGTCTTCTGCTCTGATGTCTTCTAGCCCACTCTGGTTCTTCTCCCTCTCTTCTGACTCGATGTTCTCTCCCGCTCTAATGCTGGGTGCGGGGTGTGCCACTACTTATATAGGCATGGGGCGGGGTCACTGTGTGACATAAGGCGGAGGCCCCGACCCTTATGACGTCACCACCTGGGGCATGATGGGCGGTGACGTCATAAGAGGTGTGCCTCTGGTGACCCCCCCATGCCAATATAAGTAGTGGCACACCGCGCACCGAGTCAACATCGGAAGAACAGAGGGAGAAGACAGTGGAGAAAACCGGGTAAAAGAACGAGAGGATAGCGTAGGAGACCCGTCAGAAGACAACGGACAGAGGGAAAAGAACCGGAGAGCGAGCGGAGAAGAACCAGAGAGGGGAAAAGATCCAACAGAGGCAGACGACGTCAGTGAAGGACACAGAAGAGCCGGAGAGGGGAGAAGAAATCAGAAGAGACGCCGGAGCTGCCTAAGAAATTACTTTAAAAACATATGTAATGTGTTTTATTTTTGACACTCTTTTTAGGTGAATGGGTAGGGGTACAATGTACTCCATACTCATTCACATAGGTTAGGGGGCCGGGATCTGAGGGCTCCCTTTTTAAAGGGGGCTTCCAGATGCCGATAAGCCCCCCGCCCGCAGACCCCAACAACCTATAGCCAGGGTTGTCGGGAAGAGGCCCTTGTCCTCATCAACATGGGGACAAGGTGCTTTGGAGCCCCCCTGCGCCAAAGCACCCACCCCCCATGTTGAGGGCATGTGGCCTGGTACGGTTCAGGAGGGGGGGCACTCGCTCGCCCCCACCACCTTTCCTGAACTGCCAGGCTGTGTGCTCGGATAAGGGTCTCATATGGATCTTTGGGGGGACCCCCGTGGGTTTTTTTCGACGTGGGGGTTCCCCTTAAAATCCATACCAGACCAAGGGGGCCTGGTATACTCTTGGAGGGGGAACCCATGTCCTTTTTGTTTTTTAAAGTTGGCGTGAAGTTCCCCCTCAAGATCATCAGAGCACAAGTCGCATGCCAAAGTCGGATCAGTCAAGATGGCGATCTGACTTTGATCCGACTTCATTGATATTTAATGGGCTGAAGTGGGATCAAAGTCGGACCAAAGTAGTGTAGGGAGCATTTTCAAAGTCGGGCTGACTTGTGTCGGACCAGTTAAGATGGCTCCCATAGGGAAACATTGATTTTCACATGTCATGCTACATGATCTCCCAATGTCGGAGTGTTTGTCGTACCAGTGTGAACCTGGCCTAAGGGGGATGTGATCAACATGTACAAATACATAAGGGGTCTGTATAGTGAACTTGGTGTTACTCATCACAGAGGACAAGGGGGCACTCTTTACATTTGGAAGAAAAGAGATTGAATCTCCAAATACAGAAAGGTGTCTTCACAATAAGAGCTGTGAAAATGTGGAATAGACTCCCTCCAGAGGTGGTTCTGGCCAGCTAAGTAGATTGCTTTAAAAAAGGCCTTTTTTCCCCCTAGATGTACATAATATAACGGGATAGTAATATTCATAGGTAAAGTTCATCCAGGGAATATCTGATTGCCTTTCAGGGGATCAGGAAGAAATTTTTACCCCTGCTGTAGCAGATTGGATCCTGCTTTGCTGGGGTTTTTCTCCTTCCTCTGGATCAACTGTGGGTATAAGATTGTGTATATGGGATTGTATTTTTTTTGGTTGACCTAGGTGGACTTGTGTCTTTTTTCAACCTGACTAACTATGTACGTATGCACCAGAAAGTGGCAGCAAGTACTTGTACATTTTTCATTCTCTGTGAATGAATGATGAGGCTCTATGGGCGAAGCCCCAAACAGCCTCGCTCATTTCAAATATTTCACCGCTACTGAGGGGGAAAATAACTGATTTGGGGGGATTTGGGTTACTTAGCAACATGTTGCACCCTAAATACGCTACATACAGGTATGTTGCAAAAGGTGGAATTGGCCTTTAACTAGTTAGTTCTAAAGCTTTCCAAGATGTATGTGCAGAAGATGCCATCATTGTTTTGGTATTATAACAGCCAGAGTATTGCAGAGATTTACTAAACAATGATTTTTTTTTTTATTACAGATGTTTGCATGTTTCATTTTTTGGGCTTCTCTTATATCAGTGTTAATTTTTGCTAAATTCATTATGCTCCATGAAAGAAACCTCATAAATACTTTGAACATAGTGAAGACATCGTCTTCTTGTGTCATCTTATTTTTTTTTTTTTTCTTCCAAACCCTGTTGTGAGAATACAAACTACTAAGATGGCGCCATAGCCCTCTCCTCTGTGTGACATTTCTCTGTAGCTTTACAAATATCCTTGTGGCGAACATGTTTTCCTGTACACAGAAACATCCTGTTTATACAGCCCCAAATAATGATCGCAAATCTCATAAACCCATATTTTATTCACAATAGGAAATATAAAACCTATCAAACTGAAAAAATGTAAAATTTTAGGAAAAAAAGGTAATTTTAAAACACGTCTCACAAAAGTTGGGATAGGGCCATGTTTACGGCGTAGGATTCCCTCTTCTTTTAACAACATTTTGTAAATGTTTTTTTTTTTAATGTCACATTTTCTCAGTTTAAACATTTGATATGTTTTTCTATTTTGTATTGTAAATACAATATGGGTTTTTGAGATTTGCAAAGCATTCCTTTCTGTTTTTATGTAGATTTTACACAGCATCCAGACATAGAATGCATTAAGATAAAAAAACCTTCTGCCTTTACAACCACCTAAATAAATATTCAGTTAAATATATGTGCATCAAACAACTAAATGGATACTGTAAACAATTGAGTATCCACACTTGATCAGTAAACAAATAAAAACATAAATAAAAAATATCACCAAATTTATCATGCAAATATATGTTCATTGAGTAACTATATAATTAATGAATAGGTGAAAAATACAGCCCCTGATGATGTCTAATTGGACAAAATGCATTGGAAAAACTGATGTCATGTTTTCTAACTGGCTTTTTTTATGGCTTTTCAAGTATTTTGTAAAGCATGTGTAATGTATGTTAATTTACTACACCATGAGAGCCTTCTTGTCCCTTTTGGATGTTTGTAGACCAAGTAGTATGTGGTAAGCATGGCAAAGTTGTATCCTGAGGGTTGCAGTTTGGGCATGGTTAAGATCTGGAACAACAGACCGTGCTAAGTATAAGAGCTTGGGGAGTTCCCGAGCAGCATCCTTTCATTCCGGGGTATGCTTGGGAGGCATACAGTCTGGTAAGCACTCTACCTACCTCCAAATGTCAAATTTTTCTCTGATGGAACCAGGGCCAGACTGGGAATAAAAACCAGCCCTGGAAATATTTTCATACCAGCCCCATAGTATTTTTATACCAGCCCAACCGCATAACGTCATTATTTTCTTGTTCACAAAAGGGAAAACCATACATTTTAAAGCACATTTGAAGAGTGTATTATATATAGATAAGAGAGACATGGAATTTACAATCAGCAGCAATTTTTTTCTGGCAAAAATCATGGCATTTACTGGCACATTTTTTATTGACACTGCAAAAAAAAGGTGCCGTAAATGGCAGTTTTCAGTGCAAATATCAATATTTAAGCTATAACTGCTATTAGCAATGTGTTACCGTAAGTTAAAAGTCAAAAACCATATTTCTCCATTTACATGAAAGTCAGATTAATATAACCCAACACAGAGTTCCCCCATATATCAGGAGGATTCCCCTTTACAGTGCAAGGGAACTCTGATATAAAAGGGGGGCACTGGTGACCAGAGACCCCACTTATATCAGAGTCCACTGCATTCCCCTTTACATCAGAGTTCCCCCTTGCACTGTAAGACTATGATGTAAAGGGGAACTCTGGGAATGTGGGGAGGACTCTGGTGACCAGAGACCACCTTCCGCAGAAAGAAAACACTAAGGTACGGGGGTTTACTGATATAAGGGGTAAACCTTTATATCAGTGCCCCCTTACAATATTGTATTGACCCCTCCCCCTCTCAGGCTGACCTGGCGGCGCCGTCACTGACCTCCTCTCAGGTGCACCATACAGGGCTCAGTCAGTCGGCTCCAGCTCGGTGGCTCTGGTTTTATCCCATAGTTTCCTCTCCACAGTCCATACATGTCTGACTTCTCCCATGACCCCCATCCCTGAGGCACTCCCACTCTTGACTCCACTCCAGACTGCAGACGTGATATAAGACAAGAGATGGTCAGAGGCTGCGGATGGTACAGGGGAGGTCAGAGGCTGTGGATGGTACAGGAGATGTCAGAGGATGCAGATGGTACAGGGGAGGTCAGAGGCTGTAGATGGTACAGGAGAGGTCAGAGGCTGCAGGAGAGGTCAGAGGCTGCGGATGGTACAGGAGAGGTCAGAGGCTGCAGATGGTACAGGAGATGTCAGAGGCTGCGGATGGTACAGGAGATGTCAGAGGCTGCGGATGGTACAGGAGATGTCAGAGGCTGCGGATGGTACAGGAGAGGTCAGAGGCTGCGGATGGTACAGAAGAGGTCAGAGGCTGCGGATGGTACAGGAGAGGTCAGAGGCTGCGGATGGTACAGGAGAGGTCAGAGGCTGCGGATGGTACAGGAGAGGTCAGAGGCTGCGGATGGTACAGGAGAGGTCAGAGGCCGCGGATGGTACAGGAGAGGTCAGAGGCCGCGGATGGTACAGGAGAGGTCAGAGGCCGCGGATGGTACAGGAGAGGTCAGAGGCCGCGGATGGTACAGGAGAGGTCAGAGGCCGCGGATGGTACAGGAGAGGTCAGAGGCTACGGATGGTACAGGAAAGGTCAGAGGCTGCGGATGGTACAGGAGAGGTTAGAGGCTGCAGATGGTACAGGGGAGGTCAGAGGCTGCGGATGGTACAGGAGATGTCAGAGGCTGCGGATGGTACAGGAGATGTCAGAGGCTGCAGAAGGTACAGGAGAGGTCAGAGGCTGCGGATGGTACAGGAGAGGTCAGAGGCTGCGGATGGTACAGGAGAGGTCAGAGGCTGCGGATGGTACAGGGGAGGTCAGAGGCTGCGGATGGTACAGGGGAGGTCAGAGGCTGCGGATGGTACAGGAGATGTCAGAGGCTGCGGATGGTACAGGAGAGGTCAGAGGCTGCGGATGGTACAGGAGAGGTCAGAGGCTGCGGATGGTACAGGAGAGGTCAGAGGCTGCGGATGGTACAGGAGAGGTCAGAGGCTGCGGATGGTACAGGAGAGGTCAGAGGCTGCGGATGGTACAGGAGAGGTCAGAGGCTGCGGATGGTACAGGAGAGGTCAGAGGCTGCAGATGGTACAGGAGAGGTCAGAGGCTGCGGATGGTACAGGAGAGGTCAGAGGCTGCAGGAGAGGTCAGAGGCTGCGGATGTTACAGGGGAGGTCAGAGGCTGCGGATGGTACAGGAGAGATCAGAGGCTGCGGATGGTACAGGAGAGGTCAGAGGCTGCAGATGGTACAGGGGAGGTCAGAGGCTGCGGATGGTACAGGAGATGTCAGAGGCTGCGGATGGTACAGGAGATGTCAGAGGCTGCGGATGGTACAGGAGAGGTCAGAGGCTGCAGGAGAGGTCAGAGGCTGCGGATGTTACAGGGGAGGTCAGAGGCTGCGGATGGTACAGGAGAGGTCAGAGGCTGCGGATGGTACAGGAGAGGTCAGAGGCTGCGGATGGTACAGGGGAGGTCAGAGGCTGCGGATGGTACAGGAGAGGTCAGAGGCTGCGGATGGTACAGGAGAGGTCAGAGGCTGCGGATGGTACAGGAGAGGTCAGAGGCTGCGGATGGTACAGGAGAGGTCAGAGGCTGCGGATGGTACAGGAGAGGTCAGAGGCTGCGGATGGTACAGGAGAGGTCAGAGGCTGCGGATGGTACAGGGGAGGTCAGAGGCTGCGGATGGTACAGGGGAGGTCAGAGGCTGCGGATGGTACAGGAGAGGTCAGAGGCTGCGGATGGTACAGGAGAGGTCAGAGGCTGCGGATGGTACCGGAGAGGTCAGAGGCTGCGGATGGTACCGGAGAGGTCAGAGGCTGCGGATGGTACAGGAGAGGTCAGAGGCTGCGGATGTTACAGGGGAGGTCAGAGTCCGCGGATGGTACAGGGGAGGTCAGAGGCCGCGGATGGTACAGGGGAGGTCAGAGGCTGCGGAGGGGACGACAGGAGGTCAGAGGCTGCGGAAGGGAGGGGGCGGACAGGAGGTCAAAGGCTGCAGGGGGGGACAGGAGGTCAGAGGCTGCGGGGGGGATGACAGGAGGTCAGAGGCTGCGGGGGGGATGACAGGAGGTCAGAGGCTGCGGGGGGGATGACAGGAGGTCAGAGGCTGCGGGGGGGATGACAGGAGGTCAGAGGCTGCGGGTGGGGATGACAGGAGGTCAGAGGCTGCGGGGGGGATGACAGAAGGTCAGAGGCTGCGGGGGGGATGACAGGAGGTCAGAGGCTGCGGGGGGATGACAGGAGGTCAGAGGCTGCGGGGGGATGACAGGAGGTCAGAGGCTGCGGGAGGGATGACAGGAGGTCAGAGGCTGCGGGGGGGGTGACAGGAGGTCAGAGGCTGCGGGGGGGATGACAGGAGGTCAGAGGCTGCGGGGGGATGACAGGAGGTCAGAGGCTGCGGGGGATGACAGGAGGTCAGAGGCTGCGGGGGGATGACAGGAGGTCAGAGGCTGCAGGGGGGGGACAGGAGGTCAGAGGCTGCAGGGGGGGGAACAGGAGGTCAGAGGCTGCGGGGGGGGGCAGGAGGTCAGAAGCTGCAGGGGGGGCAGGAGGTCAGAGGCTGCGGGGGGGGGCAGGAGGTCAGAGGCTGTGGGGGGGCAGGAGGTCAGAGGCTGCGGGGGGGGGCAGGAGGTCAGAGGCTGTGGGGGGGCAGGAGGTCAGAGGCTGCGGGGGGGGGCAGGAGGTCAGAGGCTGTTGGGAGGGGCAGGAGGTCAGAGGCTGTTGGGAGGGGCAGGAGGTCAGAGGCTGTTGGGAGGGGCAGGAGGTCAGAGGCTGTTGGGAGGGGCAGGAGGTCAGAGGCTGCAGGGGGGGCAGGAGGTCAAAGGCTGCAGGGGGGGCAGGAGGTCAGAGGCTGCAGGGGGGGCAGGAGGAAGAGTCCACCAGATGAGTACTCACTGCGGTGAGCGCTGTAACTCCTTTACTTTTAAAAATGGCGCCGCTCGGCGCCATCGTGTCACTGCACATGCACCCGCATTTCCGAGAATTGCCGAGTGTGTACGGGCTTTCCCGAACACGGCTAGCTCCGGAAAGCCCGTACACACTTCCGAAAACAATCCGAGAACAGCGCTGGCACCTGCGCAGTTACATGTCAGCCCGGCGGCCCCGCAGCCATGTTTCTTTCAGGCGCCGCTGCCCTGAGGGCAGCGGCCCCAGGGGCAGCCAGACAGCCGGCCCACCGGGGGATTTCCCGGTATCCCAGTAGGCCAGTCCGGCCCTGGATGGAACTCACAAATCATGATGTGACCAAATTCATTTTTCTTTGGCACGTTATTAATAATTGCATGGAGTTTTCACCTATTCATTAAAAGAGAAGTAAAGGAATTTTTTTTTTTTTGCATAGTCATACTTACCTAGGTGGATGCAGCATGGGTCCGATGCTGCATCTGTCCCCTGGCACCTCTGCACTTAGAACCGAGTGATCGAACACCACCGATCGCTCGGTTTTCAGAGCTCCGTGAGCAGAGAGCTGGTGACTGACTGTCAGTCGCAACTCTCTGCTCTTCCCCCTCCTCCCCTCCTCCTGGAGCGCTGAGCTGTGGAGGGAGTAGAGCAGCCATCTCAGGCTCTCTCCGTGGCTCACTGAGAGGCTGAGCCGGGTGTCAGTCCAGGCACCTGGTGGATCCCGACTCCGTGGTCATGATGACGCGGTGCAAGGACTGATATCGGTGACGTCAGCAGAGAGTGGACTTCAGTCCGCTCTCTGCTGAAAATGGGTCACAGGAGTGCAAAACGAATTGCACTCCTGTGATCCATAGGAGAAGTACAGCCAAACAAGCTTTGGTTATACTTCTCCTTTAACCACTTGAGCTCTGGAAGGTTTACCCCCCTTCATAACCAGGCCATTTTTTGTGATATGGCACTGCTTTAATTTAACTGACAAGTGAGTGGTTGTGCAAAACTGTACCCAAATAAAATGTATGTCCGTTTTTTACCCACAAATAGAGCTTTCTTTTGGTGGTATTTGATCACCTTCTGTGTTTTTTTCTTTTTACGCTATAAATAAAAAAATACAGTCAATTTTGGGGAAAAAACAAAACAATATTTCTTTTTGGATTACCAAATCCAATAATAAAAAACAAAAAAAATATAAAAAATCTGATTTATTCATCAATTTAGGCCAATATGTATTCTGCTACATATTTTTGGTTAAAAAATCCCAATAAGCGTATATTGATTGGTTTGTGCAAAATTTATAGCATCTACAAACTATGGAATAGTTACAGATTTTTTTTTTTTTTTTTTACTAGTAATGGAGGCAGTCAGCGACTTATAGTGGGATTGCGACTGACAAATTGGTTGCTAAGTGACACTTTGGGGACCATAGTTACATATAGTTACATAGTAGGTGAGGTTGAAAAAAGACACAAGTCCATCAAGTCCAACCTATGTGTGTGATTATGTGTCAGTATTACATTACATATCCCTGTATATTGCGGTCATTCAGGTGATTATCTAATAGTTTCTTGAAGCTATCAATGCTCCCCGCTGAGACCACCGCCTGTGGAAGGGAATTCCACATCCTTGCCGCTCTTACAGTAAAGAACCCTCTACGTAGTTTAAGGTTAAACCTCTTTTCTTCTAATTGTAATGAGTGGCCACGAGTCTTATTAAACTCTCTTCTGCGAAAAAGTTTTATCCCTATTGTGGGGTCACCAGTACAGTATTTGTAAATTGAAATCATATCCCCTCTCAAGCGTCTCTTCTCCAGAGAGAATAAGTTCAGTGCTCGCAACCTTTCCTCATAACTAAGATCCTCCAGACCCTTTATTAGCTTTGTTGCCCTTCTTTGTACTCGCTCCATTTCCAGTACGTCCCTCCTGAGGACTGGTGCCCAGAACTGGACAGCATACTCCAGGTGCGGGCGGACCAGAGTCTTGTAGAGCGGGAGAATTATCGTTTTATCCCTGCAGTTGATCCCCCTTTTAATGCATGCCAATATTCTGTTTGCTTTATTAGCAGCAGCTTGGCATTGCATGCCATTGCTGAGCCTATTATCCACTAGGACCCCCAAGTCCTTTTCCATCCTAGATTCCCCCAGAGGTTCTCCCCCCAGTGTATAGATTGCATTCATATTTTTGCCACCCAAATGCATTATTTTACATTTTTCTACATTGAACCTCATTTGCCATGTAGTCGCCCACCCCATTAATTTGTTCAGGTCTTTTTGCAAGATTTCCACATCCTGCGGAGAAGTTATTTCCCTACTTAGCTTAGTATCGTCTGCAAATACAGAGATTGAACTGTTTATCCCATCCTCCAGGTCGTTTATGAACAAATTAAATAGGATTGGTCCCAGCACAGAACCCTGGGGAACCCCACTACCCACCCCTGACCATTCTGAGTACTCCCCATTTATCACCACCCTCTGAACACCCCCTTGTAGCCAGTTTTCATCCCATGTACTCACCCTATGGTCCATGCCAACGCACCTTATTTTGTACAGTAAACGTTTATGGGGAACTGTGTCAAATGCTTTTGCAAAATCCAGATACACCACGTCTACGGGCCTTCCTTTATCTAGATGGCAACTCACCTCCTCATAGAAGGTTAATAGATTGGTTTGGCAAGAACGATTCTTCATGAATCCATGCTGATTACTGCTAATGATATCATTCTTATTACTAAAATCTTGTATATAGTCCCTTATCATCCCCTCCAAGAGTTTACATACTACTGATGTTAGGCTAACTGGTCTGTAATTCCCAGGGATGTTTTTTGGGCCCTTTTTAAATATTGGTGCTACATTGGCTTTTCTCCAATCAGCTGGTACCATTCCAGTCAATAGACTGTCTGTAAAAATTAGGAACAACGGTCTGGCAATCACCTGACTGAGTTCCCTAAGTACCCTCGGATGCAAGCCATCTGGTCCCGGTGATTTATTAATGTCAAGTTTCTCAAGTCTAATTTTAATTCCGTCCTCTGTTAACCATGTAGGTGCTTCCTGTGTTGTGTCATGAGGATAAACACTGCAGTTTTGGTTACTGAAGCCCCCCGATTCACTCGTGAAGACTGAGGAGAAGAATAAATTCAATACCTTTGCCATCTCCCCATCCTTTGTAACCAGTTGTCCTTCCTCATTCTTTATGGGGCCAATATGGTCTGTCCTCCTTTTTTACTGTTTACATACTTAAAGAATTTCTTGGGATTTTTTTTGCTCTCCTCCGCTATGTGTCTTTCATGTTCTATCTTAGCCATCCTAATTGCACCCTTACATTTCTTATTGCATTCTTTATAAATTCTGAATGCTGTGGATGATCCCTCAACCTTGTATTTTTTGAAGGCCTTCTCCTTTGCTTTTATATGCATTTTTACATTGGAGTTAAGCCATCCAGGATGTTTGTTCGCCCTTTTAAATTTATTACCCAATGGGATACATTGGCTAATGCCCTTATTTAATATGCTCTTAAAGCAAACCCATCTCTCCTCCGTATTCTTTGTTCCTAATATTTTATCCCAATTTATGCCTTTTAGCAAGGTTTGTAGTTTAGGGAAGTTGGCTCTTTTGAAATTCAGTGTCTTTGTGTTCCCTTCATGTCTCCTATTTGTGTGATTTATACTGAAACTAATTGACCTGTGATCGCTGTTACCTAAATTGCCCCGTATTTCCACATCTGTTATCAGGTCTGTATTGTTGGTAATCAGTAGATCCAGTAATGTTTTATTTCTAGTTGGTGCATCTACCATCTGACCCATAAAATTGTCCTGCAAGACACTTAAGGAACTGGCGAGCCTTAAATGAATGCGCGGTTCCCTCCGCCCAGTCTATGTCTGGATAATTAAAATCCCCCATTATGATAACACTTCCCATCCTTGCTGCTAATCCAATTTGTGATAGGAGATCCGTCTCCACTTCCTCCCTCAGGTTAAGGGGCCTATAGCATACTCCCAGTATTATTTTCCCCTTAGCTTCATCCCTTTGGAGCTCTACCCATAAAGATTCCACCTCCTCCCTAGCCCCCTCAGTGATGTCATCTCTCACATTCACTTGTACATTATTCTTGATATATAGGCATACCCCTCCCCCTTTTTTACCCTCTCTATCCTTATAGGGTATACCCTTGAATGTTTGCCAGCCAATCATGAGAGCTGTTGAACCAGGTCTCTGAAATTCCCAAATCCAAATCCTCCTTGTCCTCCTTGTACAACAGTATCTCTAGTTCACCCATCTTGTCCGCCAGGCTCCTGGCATTGGTGAACATGCCACATAGTTTAGACCGGTCGCATATTGTCCTCGTATTGGGTGTTTCAAGATTGCAACTTGGACTTGCTACTATACTCACCTTGTGTTTTTGTGCTTTGGTTAACCTACCACTAATGCCCCCAATACTACCCTCTGGAATATCTTCTGCGCTGGCTATCACTGTCTCTGGACCCTCCCCCCCCATCGCCTAGTTTAAAAACCCCTCTAACTTTTTGGCCATCTTCATTCCCAGCAGATCTGCACCCTCCTCATTTAGGTGCAGTCCGTCCCTTCTATAGTACCGGTTACCGACTGAGAAGTCGGCCCAGTCCTCCAGGAACCCAAACCCCTCCTTACTACACCAGCTCTTCAGCCACTTGTTTACTTCCCTAATCTCCCTCTGCCTCTCTGGTGTGGCTCGATGTACCGGTAGTATTCCTGAGAACACTACCTTGGAGGTCCTTTTCCTCAATTTAGCTCCTAAGTCCCTAAAATCGTTCTTTAGAACACTCCATCTGCCTCTGACTTTGTCATTGGTGCCAACGTGCACCATGACAGCCGGGTCTTCCCCAGCCCCTCCCAGTAATCTGTCCACAAGATCCGTGATGTGCCGAACCCGAGCGCCCGGTAGACAACATACTGTTCGGCGCTTCAGGTCTTGGTTACAGATTGCCCTCTCTGTCCTTCTAAGAATTGAGTCCCCTACCACCAGAATCTGTCTTTCCTTTCCCTTTGCTGCCCCCCCCTTTCACTGGAGAAGTTCTTCCCCTGGCAGCTAGGAGAGTCCCTCATCTCCAGCAGTGCTGGTCCCTGACTGGTTACACCAATGTCACTCAATGGAGCGTACTTATTGGGATGCTCCAGTCCTGGATCGGCCTCCCTGGCACTTCCCCCTCTACCCCTCCTGACTGTCACCCATCTACTCTTTGCTAGTGCCTGCACCTCTTTGTCTCCACCCGCCTCTGTGCTGGCCCCTGCCGGCACCTGCCGTGTACGTTCCTGGCTCACCTTTAGTATGGAGGGACTTCTCAGTGCTGACAGTTGCTTCCCCAGATTCAGAACCTGGGCTTCCAGGGAAACAATGTGCTTACATTTTGCACAGCAGTATTCGCCCTCGATCGGATGATCAAGGAACGCATACATGCGGCAAGATGTACAAAGAGTCGCCTCTCCACATCCGCCGGGCATCGTACCTATTAAATTTAGTGAGGATTTGGGGATTTTACCCTGTCCAAATTACCTAACAACTAGCTTCCTGGCACTAATACTCAAGACAATACACAGGTACACGACAAGACAATACACAGGTACACAATACACAAGTACTAACGATCCACACACACTACTCAGACAACACTCAGATACTCACACTACACAGGTACTATGACCCCTGTTATAACCTCCTGTTTTAAACTCTTGTTTTTAACTCCCACTTAATCCAGCTCCACTTACACCAAGCTCCACAGCTTCAAACTGAGCACGCTCAGACTGAGTCACCAAGCTCCACAGCTTCAAACTGACCAGTGACACAAATACAGTGATAAGTACTAAAAATATGCGCTGTTACCATACGAATGACACTGGCAGGCAAGGGGTTAACATCAGGGGCGATCAAAGGGTTAAATGTGTTCCTAGGGGCTGCTTGCTAACTGTGGGGGATGTGCTTTTACTGTGAGAAGGCAGAGATCCGTGTTCCTGCTTAGCAGAATCACAGGACCTCTACCTCGCCTTCTCACAGAATGGGGATCTGCTTGTTTACATAGGCACACTGCCGTTCTGCTTCTCTCGGGAATGATCTGCAGGTCTCGGCGGACATCAGGTCCGCTGGACCTGCTGCCTGGCTCCCGCTTTGTCCAATTACAGCGGGAGCGGGTCGCCGGTTTGTGAGTATATTTCCCCTTTTTATGTTATTAATGATACCACACTCAGGGCTGGGCTGTCGGTTAATTGCCAGTACTCTTCATTCCACAGTGACTCACCTGGTCTTCATTTCCTACTCATCAGCTAGCCCTGCTGGCTATTTAAACTGCCTGGATCAGATCTCCTGTGCCTTTGCCTAGTCAACATATCCGGATACTCTCTGCTGTGTTCCTGTTAAAGACTTTTGCCTGGCTGACTTGCCTTCTGGGTCCTGATCCTGTTTACTACCTCTATTACACTGATCTCTGGGTTTCTGTTTCACTGGCTTGTTCTGAGTACCTGCTCTGGTTACCGAACCCTGGCTATGTTTTGACTACGCTTGCTGTGCTTGTACCATTTTATTATAAAGTGTGATTTTTTACTGCACTTCTGTCTCAGTCTGATTCATGGTTCCTGACAACCACTTGGGTAATGAGCAAAGGCTGGTGCGCCCTCTCCTTTGTTTTGCAGTGTTTCTACTGCCCCCCCAACCCTCAGGGGGCAGCAAAGCCTGTGCTTGTATTAAAAATATCAAGGACTTGTGATCCATCTTCCACCATTATGCCACTCTTTAGCACAGAAGATTGCTGCTGTTCTTTCTGCTTTATGGAAAATTAAACCTCAGTTATAAACTTTCAGTGTAGCACTAATGGTGGCCATAGATGTATTGAAATTTGGTCAGCATAGACCAGCTGAATTTCGAACTATGTGTGGCTACTGCAGTCTACCGATCAACTTCTGTTCAACCACTGTATCAGATAAAAAACGCTCGATCAGCGGCTGCAGCACTGATCTGTGTATTCTGATAGTGAGGGGAGTCTCCCTGCTGTCAGAATGAGGAGGATTCTGCCATTCATCTTGAATGTGGAAATATTTGAAATGGTTCAGTTTTTGGCTAATTGAAAAGAACTGAACCATGTTTGGCCAGCTTTAGTTAAAATTGGAAGTATAGTCAAATACTAACTACGCCTAAACCTACTCCAACCCCCTTTCTAAGCCTATTTTAACTACTCTGTAAATAAAGGAAAGAAGTCTGTACTTACCTATGCTGAGGGCGATCCAGTCCAGTCATCACCCATAGGCTTACTATGAGGCATCCATTGTTGTTTTTTCATTCTCTACACTGCAGTCGGCACTGGGACCAGGTGATGTGACCAGACCAGTTTAGAATAAGTGAGTATACAGATCTTTCCTTTCACTGGGTAGATAGAATAGGCTTAGAATGGGGGTGGGAGTAGGTTTAGGCGTAGTTAGAATTTGATTGGAATTCTACTTTAGGTTACTCTTGTGCTCTGAATTGGAGAATCATGGCACATTATTATAAAGATCTCAGAAAACTGAAGCTTTGGTTATAAATAAATGCACATTTTCTTATAGAATATTAGAATGTGTAATATAGGGAAGATAAAATACTAATTATTTAAAATGCTTTGGCTTTTTTGTTTGTGTTTTATCCCCCATTAAATATGATGTCATGCAATAACAATAAATAGACCTTTTCATTGATGCATACTGTATATAGCCTGTACCCTGTTGTAAGGATTTCTGGACATATAAGTCATTGTGAAACATCTTAATTAAAGTGTCCGTATTAGAAGGTGATCTTGAAGGAAAACAAATACAACTTTGTCATTTTGTATCAGAAAACTAAAATAATAGTCTGGAAACTATTTATGTGATGTTATAAATCCTCCTCCATATCCTATAAACAGTTCATTGTTTATGATCTAATGAGCTCAAACTACTTGACAGTGTTGAAAATCTTATAAAATGTTCAGTCTTTATAAAAGCCGCTTCTCTCCTGTATTAGGAGACTGAATTCACAATTATTTTAATTGCTCGCTTTAATTTAGTGTCTTGTAAAAAGGACATTGAATTACACAAACCTAAACATAACATAACCTAAAAAAAAAAAAAAAGCATGTTATACAGCACAGTGCTTGTGCTGTGTAATTTGGTCCCCTCTAACACCTGAAATACCTGGCTGTGCCTGCCTGGTGCTGCCCTCTTCCCTGTAAACTGAAAATGGTTCATCATAGATGCTGAGCCCTGACACCGTGGTCAGTTTACGTGCTTCCATCATCCACTCTTTTCTGTCTGCCCTCCTCTCTGCTCTCCCCTCCCTACCTGTCAGCTCGTGACAGTGCCTACCCCCGCCCCTCCTGCTGCTGAAATAATATTTACATTTTCATACCATCCGCTCTGTGTCCTAATCCTGTGTCCCCCTGTGTTTGTGATTTATAAAAAAAATGCTGATCATACCTTATTTTAGAGCGCCGATTGGCGCTCACGTGACCAGCCGGCTCTCTCCTCCTCTCCTCATCATGCTTGACGTCGGCGAATCTTGGCCCTGCCCGCTGCAGCTGTCAGATGGGGAGAGGAAAGAGCTGGCCGGTCATGTGGGTGCCGTTTGGCGCTCTGAAATAAGGTATATACTGCATTTGTTTTTATAAATCACACACACGGGGACACAGAGCGGATGATATAAATTAGTCAGAGTGGCTTAACAACCGCTTTAATTTATCTTCAGTGAAACAATATGCCATGCTCTGTGGTGTATTGTCTGTGTGTCTTATTTTGTTTATAACTGAACGAGGGCTCACCTACACATTTAAAGCAGAATTAAACACTTTCAGTCAATGTTAACTATTTGTAATCCTTATGCTGCTAGCATTGGTAAATGGGTATCTTATATTTATGTGTTTTAAAACCTTTAAAGCCCAGCCTGGGCCAAAATTATGTCATACATCCCAGGAGTCTTCATGGGCATTTTTTTTCTTTCTTCTAGAAGGGTTTTCTCAGCTAAGCACACCCACTCTGGTGGTGTTTTTCAAAGTGATTTCTCATTAAAATAAAGAGTGGAGACATGGATGGATGAGCTTGCTCTGAATATTAAAAAAAAAAATGTATTAACTGCTTGCTGCAAGTCTTTTTTTCCCTCTGTTTTCATTTGGTGATCTGACCAGTAACACACCTTCTGTATTGGAAGGCCCCTCACTCTGGATGAATGAGCTCAGGCGGCATCTTTGGACAGCAGCATTGTAAATCAGTGGGGAGGGTGATGTTAGATGTACTAGCAGATTTAGATACACGGACACACAGAAGCCAAACTCAAGCTAACACTTTGTGAGCAGGTGCAGGAAACAGTTTTTTTTTTCTTTTGAGATAAAGGTTTTATATAAATGAATAAAAGCTAACCATTGTAAGCACTCCTGTCAGTGGTAAAAGATCTGTCTTACCCCTGCGACTGCAAAACATGAAACCTGCAAAATAGCTTGTTCTTTTAAAAAACAACAGACTTTACTGCCTGGATCACTAGGTGAAAATAGAAAAAAGCCTAAAAAAGAAAACTCACGCAGCCATTAAATCTAAGAAATGGTAAGCTGCAAACTATAATAAATGATTGCTTTTGAATTTTTTACCGCTTTAATTTCTGCTTTAGGGCTACATGCACACCGGAACCATGCATATGGGTTGCAGGAAAGAAAGTCACTCGATTCCCCCATCAACACAGTCAGTGTTGATGGGGAAATCCCTTCCGTGGAGCTATTGTGTTTTTCCAGAGGGGGCAGGGGACCCGTCCTGGCCAGGAGAACACACAGTGATTATTGCTAGCGGCAATTAGTAATTGGTAATTAGTTGTACCCAAGTGGATTGATCAATTAACTAGGGTACAATCAGCCTGTCCATTTATAGTTAGAATCTAGGTGGGTTTCCATGCTGAACAAGCCAAGATTTTGAACCGTCTATGGTGGCTTAAGATGCTCATTTTATACTCATTCATGTTACTCACCTGTTGTCAATTAACCTAATTAGCTACAATATACTCTTCCTTGTTAGTGCCACGTTTTTGTTGCCCCGTCCTAACTTTTCTGAGACGTGTTGCTGCCACCAAATTCAAAATTGCCTTATTTTTTTCTTTAAATGTTTTTCTCGTTTTTAAACATTTGATATGTTTTTTTTTTTCTGTTATGAATAAAATATGGGTTTATGAGATTTAAAAAATCATTGCATTCTGTTTTTATGTAGATTTTACAGTGTCTCAACTTTTTTTTTGAATCTGGGTTGTATATATTGCTCGATTTTGAACTTTCTCAAAGTACAATTTTACACCTAAAATGTAGCCAGCCAAGACAGGCATTCGCTATTGCAAATGCGGTCCCCATGTCACTAATTACTTTATGCATTTATGCTTTCCACCATGTTAGCCAACTGTTGACTTCTTTTAATGTCACTAGTCCTGGAGAGGGTTATAGGGCCAGCCTGTAAGTAACGTAGTGAACTTATCTTCTCGGTGAGCAGCAGAGCCTGGGAGAAGAGGTTCCATTGCAGTGCTAATCCCTGCCAACATGCAAGCACTTTAGGCAGGAGAAATTGAGAACAGATTGCTTTCTAATAGCTGGGATAATTATGATACGGCATACAATTGGAGATATAGTGGGATATCAGAAGATTAAATTAGTACATTAGTGGTTCCATCAATTTTCTTTTCTTAGACTTTTTTTCCACTTTTTACACCTGGTGATCTGGCAAGTAACACCTCCTGTTTTAGAGTGCCACTCACTCTGGATGAAGGGTCACCTTTGGACAGCAGCATTGTCAGTCTTGGGGGAGGGGAGTGTTAGATGTACTAACAAGTTTAAATAAACTAACAAACTGAAGCCAAACTCCAGCTAAAACTGTATTTGCAGTTACAACATTTTTGTTTTCTTTTGGGATAAAGGTTTTACATAAATAAAAGCTGATCATTGTAAGAACCCTTGTTAGTGTTAAATAGTTTGTCTTATTTCTGCAACTGATACATTCTGCTGGAGCGCTTGGTCTTAGGAAAAACAACAACTTACTGGCTGTGATCACCAGATGAATGCAGAAGAAAGTAAAAAAAAAAAAGAAAATTAATGCAGACTTAACATCTAAGAAATCGTATGCTGCAACATAACAAATGTTTAATTTTGGGTTTAATACCACTTTAATATAAAGTTGCTTCCTCTCCTCTTTGTGATGCATTTAAAGAGAATTTACTCCAGAGCTAAAACGATAATCCTGCCACTTTATAAAACTCTGGTTCGGCCACATCTGGATTATTCCTTCCAGTTCTGGTCACCAATCCTCAGAAAGGATGTGCTAGAGAGATTTCAGAGAAGGACAACTAAAATAATATGGGACTGGAGGACCTCAATTATGAGGAACAACTACAACTGCTAAATTTATTCTCCCTGGAAAAGAGGCGCTTGAGAGGAGATATGATAGCGACATACAAATATCTATAACGGTGATCCCAGCGTAAGAATGAAACTCTTCAGTCCGAGGGAGTGCAATAAGACACGGGGCCACAGGATGAGACTGGAAGAGAAGCAATTTAACCTTAAGCTGCATAGGGGAGTTTTCACTTTCAGGGTGATAAGGATATGGAACTCTCTTCCACAATCGGTGGTGTCAGCAGGAAGTATGGATAGTTTTAAAAGACTCTTGGACGTGCATTTTAGTAAAAACAATATACAGGGATATGGGATATTATTTTCTACAAGCACACACACGCCAACACAGGTTGAACTGTATGGACTGTTGTCTTTATTCAACCTTACCAACTATGTTATTATGTGATTATAACCACCTCTGCTCCTTTGGGAAGGCTTTTCAAAATTTTGGAGAATGTATATTTCAATGCATTACAAAGATTTTCAAAAGTGTTGAGGCTGTGTGTAGGCCACTTGAGTTTCTCCACACCAAACTTGCCAAACTATCGGGTGGAATTACTAAAGGCAAATATACAGTGCAATTTCAAGTGCAGTTGCTTCAGAGCTTAGTAAATGAGGTAAAGCTTCGCTTTGCAAAGAATACCCAATCACATGCAAGGAAAATGAAAAAAAAAATAGAATTTTTGCTTGCATGTGATTGAATGATAGAAATTAGCAGAGCTTCTCCTCATTTCAGTGCTTCCCCTCAGATCTAGAGCAACTGCACTTGCAGCGCATAGTATATTTGCCTTTAGTAAATCAACCCCAAGTTTGTATGATTAAAGAAAAAAAAAACATTTAGTTTCAGAATCTAGAGCTGGTTGCATAAGGTTTCATTGCTTTGCCGTCCTTTTCCTGACACGGTGGCCTCTAATGCTGATTTGTGATAATCTTGGGAAAACTATAGCTTGGCCTAGCTTATGGTTTGTATAATGCTGGTAGAATAATGTCGTTATGGACTTGTCCTTTGTGTTAAAGGATTGAAATATGGAGTTGAGCAGAGCATCAGGAGATGGTCATAAACCTTTAGCTCTTATTAATAATTTATTCCGGACATTGAAATTAATTAATGCTCCAGCATTAGCGTTTAAGCACGTTTAGCAGCTTTTAGTAGCGTCAAGCAATTTTATTGCCCAAACTGCTGCTCCTAGATGTACTGGTAGTGTTTTTTTTTTTTTCCTGCCTCTAAAAGCCCCTGCAACTAAACACTTCTAAAAGCCTTTGTGTGCATGGAAATATAGGCTAACATGGAGGGACGTTTAGAGGCAGGGAAAAAAATGGCAGACACCCCTAGAAGCATCTGTAAAAAACGTCAGTGTGGGTGAGGCCTAAGACACACACAGGATCACATGATTGGGGCTCCTCCAACTGGCTCCTGATCCTAAATGGTAACAGGTAGCAATGACAACTTGATTACTATGCTGAGAGATCCCAGTAGGTATGGCCTCACCACAGAACAGTGGAGCTGTGTTGTCGCCACAGAACCAGCTATTACAGGTTTACCTTAAAGCAGCAGTTGGCTTAGTGGTTAGCACTTCTGCCTTGCTCAACTAGAGTCATTGAGTCGAATGTCACCCACAATACTACCAGCATTAAGTTTGCATGTTCTCTTTGTGCTTGCACCTCCAAGTACTCCAGTATCCTCCTCCACTTGAAAGACATGCTGGTAGGTTAATTGGCTCTTGTCTTAATTGCCCCCAGATAAGGACCTTTTATTTTAAACTACCTAAAGCCCCATACACATGGGCCGACTCTTGGGAGACAAAGGCCGGTTAAAAAAAAGGAAAACGTCTGACAGCTCATGTGTATGTCGATCTCCTGTCAGAAGCTGGAAAAACCAGCATCCGACCGACTCCCGATTAGCATTCCCAGCTGTTTTTTTTTTACAGGGACAAAAAGGCAGGCTGTTCAGATGTGGTCTAGGCATATGTTTTAAGCTGATACTACTCTTGCTATTGACTTCATTATAGGGACTGCCACTGCTGAACCCCTTCAGAAAATACCAGTTGCCTGCTGTTATACTGACCCTCTGATTTGAATACTTTACTAACCTGAAAGTATGCAGATTTTGACTGATGTTTTCAATGTCTGATTATTTGTCTCTGCATGGACTACATCTGGGGATTCATGCTCCACAAATCTCATTTGCATCCACCTTTTTAATTTTAGCCTTCATCGCTTGACTTTTTATTTTGGCAACACAAAGCTATCTTTGCATTTGGAAATATTTAAACAGACATTTTTTTTTTCCTAATTTACCCTGACCCTTGACTAATGTATTGGCATCTAAACAAATCCTTCTGTTCATTTTGTTCCTTTTGTTAATGATGGGTTTATTTTGGAAGAACTGGCATTACTGTTAGTCCTCAACAGTATACATTGTTGGGTTTATTGAAATAGGCCAGTTCAGCTTATAGTCATTACACCAGTGTATACAGATTGAATAACTCTGCTGCTGTGCTTTTAATTGGTTACAGCAAGATCACTTTGTAAATGAGAAACCAAATTGCTGCCATTATCTCACTTGACTGTTAAATTGTCAGTTAAAAAAAAGCAGAACTAGCAAAAGGTGGATGTCATCACCTTATTTGAAGCCCACTCGACTGATGTAACCCAACATTCTCTCAGGGAACAGTGGGTGGACTGGAATAATCTTCCAACCCATACACCCTCCTCCCAGGGGGGTTCCATCCTTTTTATCTTAATGTGTTCAGTTTGTTACAGTACATCATGTACTGGCAGGTACAATATGTTTTTTTCTGAATGGTACATTTTTATGTCTCCCGCTGTTGATATTAGTTTTATATATCTTCCCTTCCCTTTATTATGTAAGTCAGTCAGGAGGAAATGGCCTTATTATATAGTTAAAATTATTTAGCTAGGACCGGCAGCTGGCTCAGTCTTTCAGCAAGCCAACTGAGAGCCCGAGCCAGTCACTCTCGCCCCCTCCACAGCCCCCCAATGAGTGCTGGAGGGGCAGAGCAGAGAGCTGGTGACTGACAGTCACTGGCTCTCTGTTGACTGAAAACTGAGCGATCAGAAGTCTTTTATATCTCAGTTCTCAGTCTCATGCCTCCTACACACAGTCGGATTTTCCGACGGAAAATGTGCGATCGGAGCGTGTTGTTGGAAATTCTGACCGTGTGTGGGCTCCATCGGACATTTTCCATCGGATTTTCCGACACACAAAGTTTGAGAGCAGGCTATAAAATTTTCCATCAACAAAATCCGTTCGCGTCAATTCCGACCGTGTGTGGACAATTCCGACGCACAAAATGCCTCGCATGCTCAGAAGAAATTCCGAGATGGAACAGCTCAGTCTGGTAAAATTAGCGTTCGGAATGGATATAGCACTTTCGTCAGGCTGCAATGTTTAAAATTGTTTATGCAGCGCACTCTCTTCTTCTTTATAATGTGAGAAGAATTAAGTTGTTTTGCTGCTCATATTCACACAGAGTTCTTACAAACTTCTTTCTTTATTATTTATCATGATTTCATCAATATATTTTGACTTTTCACATCTGTCAAAAAATATGTTTTTTTTTGGGGGGGTTTGTATTTTTTTCAAGCCTGATCGTGCTTTGTTATTATTATTTTTTTTTTTTTACTCGAGAATATTTTTGGGTGTGTTTTGTGTGTCAAGTTACCACAACACGATTATTATCTTGTCTTATTTAATCTCAAGGAGATTGTTTGGTGTTGGTGTCTCTTGTTCATTTCACATTGTATGTTTGAAATGTACCTGCCTCCTCACAAACAGTCCTTTTTGAAGGAAAACACACATAGGCGAGTATAATTGAAACAAAAATTCCTTTATTAAGGGATCAGAACCAAACAAAGAGGGAGGCAACGCTGGATAAACATCAGAAATTGGGGAAGCCTTTGGCCCCCAGGGCACACATCAATTATTTTACAGCAAAATTGGTGGCCTGAGGAGTCCATATCTAAGGGAGTGCAGTCTGGTCCAGAAGTCCCAGAGATCATGATAGCAGCAGATGACATGTGTGTCCCCAGGCTGTGGTCATACAAGAGGCTGCATCTTTTGCCAGACCAGACTGAACCCAGGCCATCACTCTCTGGTCTTTCTTCCACGCTTCATTCCCGGCTGTGGCTCTGGTGTGGGAGGTGTGGCAGGAGGAGGAGTAGGACCTGGAGGAGGAGGAGGACCATGGGTGAGCTCACAAATGTGGGTTTCACATGTGAGTTGGCCCCTCAACCCTTTAGAGCCTCCAAAATTAAAAACTCACATAAGAGGCGTTGGCCCTCCTCCATCTGCATTATTTTGCATGCAGTTAGCTTTGCAAAATCATCTTCCACACTGTGGGGTGTTCTGAGGGCCTCAGCAGCCTTCCTAAATAGGCCTATTGCAGCCTTCTCCAGGTTACTCCTATTCCTGCCACTTTTTCTTTGAAGGCGGAGGGGAGGGACCTGGGTATTGGGCAGCCTGCTTGGCCCGGCCACCTCCTGGCTGAAACTTCCCTGTGTATGAAAAAGGGACATCGTTTTAGTTTTTGGTTCATCAATCATAATCATAAATTAGTACTCCAAACTAACATGTATTTAACATCATTGATTGGACAAACAGAAATATTTCGAAGAATGCTATACCTGGCTCAAGCTGGGCTCCTGCACATGTTGCTGCCTGGAAGGCCCAGGTTGGGCATCAGAAGCCTTAGCTGGGGGGGAAGGAAGCATGGAAGGAAGAGTGGAGAGTGCTGGCCTGGGTTCAGTCTGACCTGCCAGAAAATGCTGTCTGTCATAGTACCACAGCCTGGGAGTGATGGCTTGCCTCATGCAGGTATCCTGCCTGCTGATATAGGGGATCAGCAAAGCCAACAAATGGTGAAATACGGGGTCCGTCATCCTGAGAAAGTTCCTGAAATTATCAGGATTATTCTCACGGAGCAAAGGCATATGACAGAACTGGTCACGCTGGAGCAACCAATTCTTGGTCCATGAACTCCTCCCCACCCTGTTCATGGACTGGACTTGTGTCAAGGCAAGGACCCCAACACCAAGCCCCCGCACAGCACGAACTCTACGAGGAGTACGTATATGCAACATGGCTAGAAAACAGTCGGCTGCTCAGAACGAAGTAACAGAACGCACTGAAGAACAGCAAGGCCTATGAAGAGCTACCTGAAAAACAGTAACGAACGAACAAGAACACAATGACAGAGTCACGAGTAACTCGCTGCACGCACTGAAGACCAGATACAAACCCACAAGCACAAACTGAACAGCAGAAAACGATCTGAAAACCACGAGTCTGAAAAAGCGCGAATCGTCTCTCACCAAACTTTTACTTTTAATTTTTACACAAGATTTATAGTCTTGTCGTACGTGGTGTACGTGACCGCGTTCTTGGCGATCGGAAATTCCGACAACTTTGTGTGAACGTGTGTATGCAAAACAAGTTTGAGCCAACATCCGTCGGAAAAAATCCATGGATTTTGTTGTTGGAATGTCTGATCAATGTCCGACCGTGTGTACGGGGCATAAGAGAGGGTGTGGAACAGATGCAGCATTGGACTGATACGTGTTTGTTTGGGGTTTTTTTGCATACACATTACACAGCTTTGGGTTTGACCCTCAATTTATTAAATATTGCATTTATTACTCATGGGCAGAGATTTTGTAAATAGGTGGGCGTCAAGTTTTTTCCACTTACCAAGGGCAGTAGATAGGGATGTCCCCCTTTTTTTTATTTAGAGGACTATGTCTTTTCATTTAAAGGATACGTTCATTTTTCATAACATGTTACACCTATATTTAGGGTGTAACATGTTACCGACTGACCAGCCTCCTCTGAAATCTTTTAGGTGGAGGGAAGTAAAAATAAAAAACTAAAATAATATAGTTGCATAGGTGTGCACACCCTTAAACTAATACTTTGTTGAAGCACCTTTTGATTTTATTACAGCACTCAGTCTTTTTGGGTATGAGTCTATCAGCATGGTACATCTTTACTTGGCAATATTTGCCCACTCCTCTTTTCAAAAACACTCCAAATCTGTCAGATTGCGAGGGCATCTACTGTGCACAGCCGTCTTCAGATTACCCCACAGATTTTCAATCGGATTCAGGTCCTGCTGGGCCATTTCAAAACTTTAATCTTTTTCTGGTGAAACCATTCCTTTCTTGATTTGGATGTATGCTTTGGGTCGTTGTCATGCTGAAAGATGAAGTTCCTTTAATGTTCAGCTTTCTAGCAGAAGCCTGAAGGTTTTGGTGACTGGTATTTGGAACTGTTCATAATTCCCTCTACCTTGACTATGGCCTCTGTTCAAGCTGAAGAAAAACAGCCCCAAAGCATGATGCTGCCACCACCATGCTTCCCTGTGGGTATAGTGTTCTTTTGGTGATGTGCAGCATTGTTTTTGCGCCAAACATATTTTTTGGATTTGCTAATGAACGTCTGAATGATTCAGAGTAGAACTGGGTGAAAGTGTTGTGGTCAGATAAGACCAAAATCGAGCTCTTTGACATCAACTTAACTGGCCATGTTTGGAGGAGAAGGAATGCTGCCTATGACCCCAAGAACACCATCCCCACCATCAAACATGGAGATGGAAATATTATGCTTGGGGGGGTGTTTTTCTGCTAAGGGGACAGGACAACTTCATGGCATCAAAGGGACGATGGACGGGGCCATGTATCATCAAATCTTGGGTGAGAACCTTCCCTCAGCCAGGGCATTAAAAATAGGTCGTGGATGGGTATTCTAGTATGACAATGACCCAAAACACACGGCCAAGGCAACAAAGGAGTGGCCCAAGCCAGTCACAAGCACATTAATGTCCTGGAGTGGCTTAGCCAGTCTCCAGACCTTAATAACATAGAAAATATGAGGAGGGAGCTGAAGGTTCGAGTTACCAAACATCAGCCTCGATACCTTAATGACTTGGAGGAAACAAACTTACAGAAAGTGCGTGCCTAACAAAGAAAATTAGGTAGACACCGCTAAGATGGTTTCAAGATCAAAACAATGGCAGCCCCGGCTTTCCCTTTAGGACACAGCTTTCTCCTCCTCCAGCAATTAGTCTCCCAGAACACCCATGTAGATATCAAAAAAACACTTCCATAGTGTAATACTTCCAAGAGTACTTTATGAAATCCAGCCAAAACATAATCACAGAAAAAAATCTTGTTAATCAACATACAATATAAAATAAATAGGTTCAGCTAGGCAGAGGGTGCTGGCTGCTCCAGCCTTCACCACTGAACACAAACAGGATCCACAGATAAAAACACAGCAAAGGAAAATCTCAGCTCCCAGCATTAGGCTCCACACCCTTATTTATTGAGGGAGTTTATAACTGAATGGCACAATTTGGGTTGTGTAGCCAAAGGGACCATAAACGATCACATTTTTCCAGTGAAAGATGGGCTTTGGCAAACGTGTTCAAGGTGAGAGTGGTCATTTAGTATCTGAACAGTGGTAAACAGACTTGGAGTGTTGCTTGTTTCTAGTTGCGAGTTTTAGATAATCTGGCTGCTATAAATATTTGGGTAAGGATGCTATGGTATGCTAAAGGCCAACTGTCCATGCCTACTCCTAGCAGGGCCAACTTTGGATTGGGTGAAATCCTTACACCAGTGACAGAAGATATCAGGGTAACTACATAATTCCAAAATTCCTTAATAAGGGGACGTTGCCAATATATATGAATTGGTGTGCCAATGGAGCCACAGTTCCTCCAGCAGAGTGGGGAGTGATTAGGAAAAATGGATGCTAGTTTACCTGGTTTATGTCGTACCACTTATAACTTTTTGGGCAGATTCCCAATGAAAGACAGATTTAGAGAGCTTAAAAATTCATAGAGTGGCTAAATATCACTGTGATAGAATGGCAGAGAAGTTAATGGTTTGTTCCTATTTTTCCTTGGTGGATGTTTTATGAAAGGGTTCAGGTTTGTTTATCAACTGGTGTATAGTGGAAACACCTTTGTTAAAGTGTTACTAAACCCAGCATCCTACATTCATTATATCTGGTCTCCCACAGTACATAGAACATGTAAATGCAATTATTTTAGTAAATATAAACAGCTAAATACCTTTTCTCATCAGCAGTATATAGTAGTCATGTGATTTCTATCAGTTCCTGTTAAAGCTTGTAGGAGGAGTTTTCATACTGCACTGAGCTGTCCTATGAGGCTGCAGACCCTCTGTCTGGACATGTCAGGACAGTACTCATTGGCCCTGTGCTGTTCACATGCACTCTCCCAAGAAAAGAAAACCTCTCTGTCATGGTTATGCAATAGAGGTTTGTCTGTCAGCTTACCTGTCTCCATGTGTTCATCTCTAAAGACCAGCTGACTCTCACCTGACTGCTTTTATTAACTCTCCTCTAGCATGGCTCCACCCCAGCTCCTATCAGAAAACTCTATATTAACCTCTGCACTGCAGGCCAGCCCTACTGATCAACCTTTGTGTGTTTTGGCTTCCTGTTCCTGCCTGCCGTGTGCTCTACATTTGTTTCTGTTACCGACCTTGGCGTGTTCTCAACTATTCCTGTCTGCTCGTGACCCTGACCTTTGGCGTGTCCCCGACTATCCCTGTTTGCCTGTGACCCTGAACCTTGGCGTGAACTCTGTTGTCCTTGTCTGCTTGTTGCCCTGACCTTGGCTTATTTCTTTACTATCCCTATCCTCCTGTTGCCTACTGTGGGTGTGAGCTGGGGGTCGCGACCTGGAGCCAGTTGCAGCCCAGTCCATCCTCACCACTAGAGGCTCTGGTGAACACCTGCTGGCTCTTAGACTCCGCGCCCCAGGGAGTCCTACGCTCTAACCCCGGTGGGATCCATGTTGGTGTTCCAGCGGCCCTGCCTTCCTTACCACCCGGACTCCCATCCGCAGTAGTCAGCCGTAGGGTCCACTGCCTTGTGGTGTACTCCTGATCCCAACGGTGTGCATGTGTCACCTAGCTTCAAGGTGACCTGACAGTTTGATTAGCCATGGACCCAGCTGACGTGCCGCTTCCTGCAGCCGATCCATTGCAGGGCATAGTTGGCAGACTCGAGACTCAGGAATCTAATCAGACTCAGTTAATGCAATTCCTTAAGGATCTGGCTTCCCGCTTCGAGCAGCTCCAGGCCTCCTTGGGAAACCCGAACCTGCAGCCTCAAGTACAATCAGCAGCTGCACCTATTGCACCAGTCACAGCCACACATTCATATTTACTGCCAGCTCCGTCCCGTTTCTCTGGGGACTCCAAAGCCTGCAGGGGCTTCCTTAGCCAATGCACCATTCATTTTGAGTTCCAGCCTCCAAACTTTCTGTCTGATCGGGCTAAGGTAGCCTATATCATTTCCCTCCTCTCTGGTGAAGCTTTATCTTGGGCTGCCCCCCTGTGGGAGAAGAGTGACCCGGTGGTTTCCAGCCTGTCTGAATTCTTGAAGCTTTTTCGTAATATCTTCGAGGAGCCAGCTCGGGTTTCTTCAGCGGCTAGTGCCCTTTTACGCCTTCGACAAGAATCTTGTTCATTGGGACAATATGCGCTTCAGTTCCGTATCCTCACAGCTGAATTGAGCTGGAACAATGAGGCCCTGGTCTCAACCTTTTTACATGACCTCTCTGACCGAGTAAAGGACGAATTAGCAGGAAGAGCCATCCCCGCCGGTCTGGACGATGTAATTTCCTTGTGCAATCAGATTGACATTAGTTTCCAGGAGAGGTCCCTAGAAAAAAGACGCCAGCACCCCCTAGGTCCTAGTCAGACAGAACTCTTCCCCCGTCACCCTGTGGAGCATCCTCTGCCTGCTGAGGAAACTATGCAGCTGGGCCGGACCAGACTAACCCCCCAAGAACGTGCTAGAAGCAGAACTCTGGGCTTGTGTCTTTATTGTGGCGGCAAGGGTCATTTTTGTGACTCCTGCATGCTTCGTCCGGGAAACGCTCGGGTCTAATACATTTAGAAGGTGGAGTATTGGACCCAGAAACATCACCTTCTCGTCTTCTTCCGGTGTTCCTCCACGTAGGCCCTTCTCCCCAATTGGCCCTAGCATATCTGGACTCTGGGGCTGCCGGCAATTTTATGGACTGGAGAACTGCTTCTTCTATGAAGCTTACCCTTTCTCCCCTCGCTACACCACTGGTAGTCTCGGCAATTGATGGCACTGTGCTCCCAGGGGGCCCTATCCGTTTCCAGATGCTACCTATTAGGTTGTCGGTAGGGATACTCCACCAGGAGTGGATTTCCTTCCTCATTCTACCCAAGGCCTCTACCCCCATTGTATTGGGTCTTCCTTGGCTACAGCTCCACTCTCCACATGTGGACTGGGTCTCTGGGCAGATCCTGGCTTGGGGTCCTTCGTGTTTCTTGTCCTGTCTTCTCAAGGTGGTCCCCAAGGAGAGACTTCCCATTGCTACCACATCCCTATCTTCTGTTCTTCCCGCGGCATACATCGATTACCGGGATGTGTTCTGTAAGAAGTCTGCTGAGGTCCTCCCCACAGATCTTTTGACTGTGCCATTGACCTTGTCCCTGGAGCAACTCTGCCCAGGGGTCGTACCTATTCTCTGTTCATTCCAGAGACCCAGGCCATGTCTGAGTATGTTGCCGAGAATCTGGAAAGACGTTTCATCTGGAAATCCTCGTGGCCTGCAGGAGCAGGGTTCTTTTTTGTTGCTAAAAAGGATGGTACCCTCAGACCCTGCATCGACTATCAAGGGTTAAACGCAGTGACTATCAAAAACCGATACCCCTTACCTCTAATATCTGAACTATTCGACAGGTTGAAGGGGGCTTCCATTTTCACCAAGTTGAATCTCAGAGGTGCATAAAATCTCATTAGAATATGGGAAGGTGACGAATGGAAGACTGCGTTTAACACTAGGGACGGGCATTACGAATACCTGGTTATGCCTTTTGGTTTGTGTAATGCTCCAGCTGTGTTCCAGAACTTTGTCAATGAAATCTTCAGGGATCTACTGTACCAGTTTGTTGTCATCTATCTGGATGACATTCTCATCTTTTCCGAAAATCTGCTTGCTCACAGAAACCATGTCCGCACCGTACTTCAGCGTCTTAGAGAGAATTATGACAGCATAAGGATCAGAGAAGGGAGCTGATAACCGGGACATTCACACTGATAATCAGGGTGGGCAGAGCGACATGTTCTCGTCACCTCCCATTGCTGCTGTTGTTTCCAGTAGGACGGCTGTCTGTGAGCTTCCGGCCGGTGCTCCAGACTACACTATATGCCTACTATTGTCTACTAACATGTGAGTTTAACCTTTTACTTATCCAATAAAGTTAATGATTTTACACTATATGGAGCCTTTTTTTCCTTCTATGACCGTATCTGCAGTGCTGTGGGCTGATGTCTGAGTACCTGTCAGTGTGAACATCTTTAGCCTGACCCTGCAGTCTTTGATGTCCAGTCTTGGTATAAGGTCTCTGATCCATTGGTCATGGTTTGAAGCAGTATTAACAAACAGCTTTCTCTGATCCTCTGTAACGGGGGATCATGAGTTTCTGGTAAGCGGCCAGTCTGATTTCACGGTGGTGGAGCAAGCACGCTTTTTTCTTCTCACAGCAAGAATCTATGTTTTTTGGAACTTTTTTAAGATACTTTTATATCACTTGGGTGATTTATTTTTTATACATGGACTTTTTATTATCACTTTGAACATTTTATTTTTGGATTGATTATTCATTTGACATGTGTTTTGTATAGTATGTATACACTAAAGGGGAAATCTTCACTCAGTTCTAAATATTTGGTTTGGTGATGATGTGTATGATCACCAATCTGTTTTAGCGCGATTCAACCCCCCTTTTTTCTTATTTAATTTCACTGTGTTTGTGTTACATATATGAATCGCGGCTATAATTGTTATTGTTTATGTATTTCACCATAGCGCAGTTATTCCCCTCATTTTTCTTACCTTAGAGAGAATAATCTCTATGCCAAGCTGGAGAAATGTTCCTTTGAATGTTCTGAGGTCCTGTTTCTGGGATGTTTTGTTTCTAGTTTGGGTCTTCGTATGGATCCCGGAAAGGTCTCGGCCATTACCAACTGGCTCTTTCCTGCTAGCCTCAAGGCTACACAGCGTTTTCTTGGCTTCACAAATTATTATAGGCAGTTCATAAGGAATTACACTTCCATTGCTGCGCCTATTATCACTTTAATCAAGAAGGGTGCGAATGCCAAAGACTGGCCTCCCCGAGGCTGTCTCTGCGTTTCACGATCTGAAAGAGGCCTTTGTTTCTGGACCTCTCTTGAGGAGACCAAATCCTGGGGACCCATTTTTTATTGAAGTAGACGCTTCTTCGATGGGGGTGGGAGCTGTGCTTCTTCAGTTCTTTGAGAAGAGACGTCAACCATGTGCGTTCTTCTCCAAAAAATTTTCTCAGGCAGAGAGAAATTATGCCATTGGTGATCAGGAACTTCTTGCAATTAAATTGGCGTTGGAAGAGTGGCGGCATCTCTTGGAGGGTTCCCCTCACTCCATTACGATCTTTACTGATCACAAGAATCTACAATACCTACAGAATGCTAAACGTCTGAACCCCAGACAGGCCAGGTGGAGTCTCTTCTTTTCTCATTTTAAATTCACGATTACATACAAACCTGGTTCCTGCAACGGTCGGGCTGATGCGCTGTCTAGGTCATTTAACACTTTGGACGAGGATTCCACCCCTGATCCTGAGCTGATCATTCCACCCTCATGCATTGTTGCCCATTCTACCACCCTGGAGTCAAAAATTCCTCCTGGCAAGACCTTTGTTCCCACAGAGCTAAGATCCTTCCTTGGGGACATGATTCCAAGGTGGCAGGTCATGCTGGGTTACTCCGATCATTCCTGCTCATCAGTCGTGTCTACTGGTGGCCTAACCTCTGCTCGGATGTTAAAGATTACATTAAGGCTCGTCATGTCTGTGCTCAGTCTAAATCTTACACACAAGCCCCTGCTGGTCTTCTCATGCCCTTGCCCATTCCTAAGGAGCCCTGGTCTCACATCGCCATGGATTTTATCACCGATCTTCCACTGTTGGAGAATAATACAGCCATTTGGGTGGTAATCGATCGGTTCTCCAAGATGGTTCATTTTGTTTCTCTTCCTGGTCTCCCTTCTGCCTCTGCCTTGGTTCCCATTTTTGTACGAGAGATTTTCCGCCTTCATGGTGTTCCTTCCCATGTCTTTTCGGACAGGGGTGTTCAGTTTACATCCCGTTTTTGGAGAGCCTTTTTCAAATCCCTCAACATTACCTTGGATTTTACCTCTTCTTACCATCCCCAATCCAATGGCCAGACTGAGAGGGTTAATCAGGAGTTGGAGGTCTTTCTCCGTACCTTGGTCTCGGCTCATCACGATGATTGGCCATCACTACTCCCATTGGCAGAGTTCTCCCACAATAATCATGTCATCGTCAGTTCTCAGAAAACACCCTTTATCACTGTTTATGGAAGACATCCTCAATTCCCTCTTCCTATGACCTGTTCTTCCGACATTCCAGCCTTGGCTACTATTCAGGAATCATTCATGTCCATGTGGGCATACATTCATGATTCCCTCCAGAAAGCTGCCAACAAATTCAAGAGTTTTGCTGACCGTCGCAGGTGTAAGCCGCCTACTCTTTAGCCAGGAGACAAAGTCTGGCTCTCCACCAGACTCGGACCAAATTTGCCCCAAGATTCATTGGTCCGTACACCATAACGTCTATACTGAATCCGGTTTGTTTCAAGCACCAGATTCCCAAAAGCCTCAAAATCTCTAACTCCTTCTATGTTGCCCTTCTGAAGCCTTTAGTCCTCAATAAGTTCTCTCGTCCTCTCTCTACCGCAGTTCCGGTCTCTAAGGATAATCAGGAGTTTGAGGTTAGCCAAATTTTGGATTCCCAACTCTGTAGAGGCATTCTCCAGTACCTTGTGCATTGGAAGGGGTTTGGTCCTGAGGAGAGGTCGTGGATCAAGGCTTCTGAGGTCTTTGCACCTCGTCTGTTGAGGAAGTTTCATTTGAAGTTCTCCTCTAAATCTGGTCCCAGGCGAGTAAGGGGGAGGTCTCGTAAGAGGGGGGTTACTGTCATGGTTATGCAATAGATGTTTGTCTGTCAGCTTACCTGTCTCCATGTGTTCATCTCTAAAGACCAGCTGACTCTCACCTGACTGCTTTTATTAACTCTCCTCTAGCATGGCTCCACCCCAGCTCCTATCAGAGAACTCTATATTAACCTCTGCACTGCAGGCCAGCCCTGCTGATCAACCATTGTGTGTTTTGGCTTCCTGTTCCTGCCTGCCATGTGCTCTATGTTTGTTTCTGTTACCGACCTTGGCATGTTCTCAACTATTCCTGTCTGCTCGTGACCCTGACCTTTGGCGTGTCTCCGACTATCCCTGTTTGCCTGTGACCCTGAACCTTGGTGTGAACTCTGTTGTCCTTGTCTGCTTGTTGCCCTGACCTTGGCTTATTCCTTTACTATCCCTGTCCTCCTGTTGCCTACTGTGGGTGTGAGCTGGGGGTCACGACCTGGAGCCAGTTGCAGCCCAGTCCATCCTCACCACTAGAGGCTCTGGTGAACACCTGCTGGCTCTTAGATTCCGTGCTCCAGGGAATCCTACGCTCTAACCCCAGTGGGATCGGTGTTGGTGTTCCAGCGGCCCTGCCTTCCTTACCACCCGGACTCCCATCCGCAGTCAGCCGTAGGGTCCACTGCCTTGCGGTGCACTCCTGATCCCAACGGTGTACATCTGTCACCTAGCCTCAAGGTGACCTTACACTCTCTAGCAATACACACCAAACTGAGCATGTGCAGCCTGACTCCAAAGGCTCTGTCTTATCCGAACTTGTCCAGGGGGGATGGTGCAGGTAGGGGAGGAACTGTGCATACAAGATCAAGCAGCCTTTTTACACAATGCAGAGCATTAACCCCTTAGGTTCCATGGTGAGTATAACAAGCATGCTTGACTGCACATACAGACTGATTTTACTGTTGTGGGCTTAGTAACACTTTACATTATGTAAATGTGTGAAAGAATTTAAGTAGATCTCCAAGCAGAGGGGTGGTGCTGCTTCAAAGATACTACAAAGCATGCCGTATTTGGAGGTATTTGTAAAATTTGGAATGGTTAATAGAGTACTTGGAGCAGAGGTCTGTTGGTATAAAATGAATGTATGGTGAATAGTGTGTAATATATAGTATATATCCTGTATTTATTGCATACATAGGTATGTGAGGCTAGCAAACATGATTGACTAGATAAGCAGTATTTTACACATCAACAGAGTAATGGCTCTCTGCTGTGTTCATTTTCTGCAATAGGTAAATGCTTTATCTTGGCACTTGTGGACTGACCTGTTTATGGTTGGTTATCAATTTAAACATTTACAAGTGGTTGTAAAATGCAAGGTAGATGTCAAAAGGGTCCTTGTTTGTGGTAAATTAACCTTTCAAAGGGTACATCATTTACCTAAATTTAGAGGTGATAGAGAATGTGATTTGGCCATAAACAATAAAATAAGTATGGAAAATAGACTTGAGGGGTCTTCATGGGAAAGGACATTCAAAGGGTAACTTGTTTACCTGGTAATCATTGTAGGAACCTTAATTGTTATTTCCAATAATTACAAACAGGATCTTTTTTGGTGTCCCCCCAGTTTCATGTATTGGTATTTCAAGAGTTGTATAGCTGTTAAAGTTATCATCATTTGAACAAAGGTTATAACACATATTGTTGCATGCACAGAAGCTACTTAGGTGCAAAATATAGACTGGATATGTATGCTGTATGGGTGAAATGCCTCAATGCTAAGTATTGTGAATGGCACTCTGAAGGCTGGGGTTGTATTATTTGCAAGTACTTTGTCGTCTGTTCTGGAATCAAATAAATGCTAATCTCTCTGGAGAACCAAGTTGCTACAGGAAAGTTCAGTTGGATTGATAATTACAATAATTATTATATTAATCATCACATATATATTTACAACAAGGTGAATACAACAAGGTCTTACATAGTTACATAGTAGGTGAGGTTGAAAAAAGACACAAGTCCATCAAGTTCAATCTATGTGTGTGATTATATGTCAGTATTACATTGTATATCCCTGTATGTTGCGGTCATTCAGGTGCTTAACTATCAATGCTCCCCGCTGAGACCACCACCTGTGGAGGGGAATTCCACATCCTTGCCGCTCTTACAGTAAAGAACCCTCTACGTAGTTTAAGGTTAAACCTTTTTTCTTTTAATTTTAATGAGTGGCCACTTGTCTTATTAAACTCCCTTCCGCGAAACAGTTTTATCCCTATTGTAGGGTGACCAGTACGGTATTTATAAATTGAAATCATATCCCCTCTCAAGCATCTCTTCTCCAGAGAGAATATGTTCAGTGCTCACAACTTTTCCTCACAACTAATATCCTCCAGACCCTTTATTAGCTTTGTTGCCCTTCTTTGTACTCGCTCCATTTGCAGTACATCCTTCCTGAGGACTGGTGCCCAAAACTGGACAACATACTCTAGGTGCGGCCAGACCAGAGTGTTGTAGAGCGGGAGATTTATAGAATTATCCTTTTATCTCTGGAGTTGATCCCCTTTTTAATGCATGCCAATATTCTGTTTGCTTTGTTAGTAGCAGCTTGGCATTGCATGCCATTGCTGAGCCTATCGTCTGCTAGGACCCCCAGGTCCTTTTCCATCCTAGATTCCCCCAGAGGTTCCCCCCCCCCCCCCCCACGTGTATAGATTGTATTAATATTTTTTCCACCCAAATGCATTATTTTAAATGTTTCTAGATTAAACCTCATTTGCCATGTAGTTGCCCACCCCATTAATTTGTGAAGATCTTTTTCCAAGGTTTCCACATCCTGCGGAGAAGTTATTGCCCTGCTTAGCTTATTATCATCCGCAAATACAGAGATTGAACTGTTTACCCCATCCTCCAGGTCGTTTATGAACAAAATAAATAGGATTGGTCTCAGCACAGAACCCTGGGGGACCCCACTACCCACCCCTGACCATTCCGAGTACTCCCCATTTATCCCCACCCTCTGAACTCGCTAGTTTTCAATCCATGTACTCACCCTATGGTCCATGTCAACGGACCTAATTGTCAAATGCTTTTGCAAAATCCAGATACACCACGTCTACAGGCCTTCCTTTATCTAGATGGCAACTCATCTCCTCATAGAAGGTTAATTGATAGTTTTAGCAAGAACAATTATTCATGAATCCATGCTGATTACTGCTAATGATACCGTTCTCATTACTTAAATCTTGTATATAGTCCCTTATCATCCCCTCCGAGAGCTTGCATGCTATTGACGTTAGGCTAACTGGCCTGTAATTCCCAGGGATGTATTTTGGGCCCTTTTTAAATATTGGTGCTACATTGGCTTTTCTCTAATCAGCTGGTATCATTCCAATTAGTAGACTGTCAGGAAAAATTAGGAACAATGGTCTGGCAATTACTTGACTGAGTTCCTGAAGTAACCTCGGATGCAAGCCATTTGGTCTTGGTGATTTATTAATGTTAAATTTCCCAATTCTCATTTTAATTCTGTCCTCTGTTAACCATGGAGGTGCTTCCTGTGATGTGTCATAAGGATAAACACTGCAGTTTTGGTTACTGAAGCCCCCCCGATTCCCTCGTGAAGCCTGAGAAGAAGAGTAAATTCAGTACCTTCGCCATCTCCCCATCCTTTGTAACCAGATGTCCTTCCTCATTCTTTATGGGGCCAATATGGTCTATCCTCCCTTTTTTACTGTTTACATACTTAAAGAATTTCCTGGGATTTTTTTTTTGCTGTCCTCCGCTATGTGTCTTTTGTGTTCTATCTCAGCTGCCCTAATTGCACCCTTACAGTTCTTGTTGCATTCTTTATAAAGTCTGAATGCTGATGATCCCTCAACCTTGTATTTTTTGAAGGCCTTCTCCTGTGCTTTTATATCCATTTTTACATTGGAGTTAAGCCATCCAGGGCTTTTGTTCACTCTTTTAAATTTATTACCCAATGGGATGCATTGGCTAATGCCCTTATTTAATATGCTCTTAAAGTAAACCTATCTGTCCTCCGTGTTTATTGTTCCTAAGATTTTATCCCAATTGATGCCTTCTAACAAGGTTTGTAGTTTAGGGAATTTGGCTCTTTTGAAATTCAGTGTCTTTGTATTCCCCTTATGTTTCCTATTTGTGTGATTTATACTGAAGCCAATTGACCTGTGATCGCTGTTTCCTAAATTGCCCCATATCTCCACATCCATGATCAGGTCTGTATTGGTAATTAGTAGATCCAGTAACGCTTTATTTCTAGTTGGTGCATCTGCCATCTGAACCATGAAATTGTCCTGCAAGACATTTAGGAACTGGCGAGCCTTAGACAAATGCGTGGTTCCCTCCGCCCAGTCTGTCTGGATAATTAAAATCCCCCATTATGATAACACTTCCTATCCTTGCTGCTAATTCAAATTGTGATAGGAGATCCGTCTCCCCCTCCTCCCTCAGGTTAGGGGGCCTCTAGCATACTCCCAGTATTATTTTCTCCTTAGTTTCATCGCTTTGGAGCTCTACCCATAAGGATTACACCTCCTCCCTAGCTCCCTTAGTGATGTCATCTTTCACATTCATTTGTACATTATTCTTGATATATAGGTATACACCTCCCCCTTTCTACACCACCCTCTCTATCCCTGTGATAAAGGGTATACCCTTGAATGGTTGCCAGACAATCATGAGAGCTGTTGAACCAGGTCTCTAAAATTCCTACAAAATCCAAATCCTCCTCATACAACAGTATCTCCAGTTCACCCATCTTGTCCGCCAGGCTCCTGATATTGGTGAACATGCCACATAGTTTAGACCGGTCACATACTGTCCTCTTATTGGGTGTTCCGAGATTGCAAATAGGACTGGTTACTATACTAACCTGGGGTTTATGTGCTTTAGTCAACCTACCACTAATGCCCCCAATACTACCCTCTGGAATATGTTCTGCGCTGACTATCTCTACCTCTGCTCCCCCATCACCTAGTTTAAAAACCCCTCTAACTTTTTGGCCATCTTCATTCCCAGCTGATCTGCACCCTCCTCATTTAGGTGCAGTCCGTCCCTTCTATAGTACTGGTGATCGACTGAGAAGTCGGCCCAGTCTTCCAGAAACCAAAACCCCTCCTTACTACACCAGCTTTTCAGCCACTTGTTTACTTCCCTAATCTCCCTCTGCCTTTCTGGTGTGGCTCAATGTACCGGTAGTACTCCTGGGAATACTACCTTGGAGGTCCTTTACCTTAATTTAGCTCCCAAGTCCCTAAAATTGTTCTTTAGGACACTCCATCTGCCTCTGACTTTGTCATTGCTGCCAACATGCACCATGACAGCCGGGTCTTCCCAGCCCCTCCCAGTAATCTGTCCACCAGATCCATGATGTGCCGAACCCGAGCGCCCGGTAGACAACATACAGTTCAACGCTTCGGGTCTTTTACAGATTGCCCTCTCTGTCCTTCTAAGAATTGAGTCCCCTACCACCAGAATCTGTTTTTCCTTTCCCTTCGCTTCCCCCCCACTCTCACTGGAGGTGTTCTTCCCCCGGCAGCTAGGAGAGTCCCTCAGCTCCAGCAGTGCTGGTCCCTGACTGGTTTCACCAATGTCACTCAATGGAGCATACTTATTGGGATGCTCCAATCCTGGATCGGCCTCCCTGGCACTTCCCCCTCTACCCTTCCTGACTGTCACCCATCTACTCTTTCCTAGTGCCTGCACCTCTTTGTCTCCACCCGCCTCTGTGCTGGCCCCTGCCGGCACCTGCCATGTACATTCCTGGCTCTCCTTTAGTATGGAGGGACTTCTCAGTGCTGGAAGTTGCTTCCTCAGATTCAGAACCTGAGCTTACAGGGAAACAATGTGCTTACATTTTGCACAGCAGTATTTGCCCTCGATCTGATGATCAAGGAACACATGCATGCCGCAAGATGTACACCGAGTCACATCTTGGAATGATTCCAATGAAGTTCCATAAAATAAGTGGCCAAAGGAGCAATCCCTGCTTGATACCAGGATTGTAGAGAGATATTCTGAATGTGTAGCTCTAAAGAGCTAATGGGTAAGAGCTTTAAAGCTGGATTTGACAGGCCAGTGAGTTCCAGGGTTTATAAGCTGTGGTAATAATGTTGAGATAAGATCTCTGAGGTAGGTATTGTATCCTGCTTGCTCCTAGAGTTAATTCTAGGTCAGACGCTAGGACCGTGTGCTCTACTTACAGCCAGTATTGGGGGCTGGGGGGGGGGAGTGGACGGAGTTCCACTAGTGTTTAAGTTGGTCTAGAATTGTAGCTTTATATTTTGCAATGTCAGGTGCTCCAAGTCTGGCATGTTTAGTTGAAAAGTATTGAGGCTCATATGGGGGATAAAGGAGTTTTTGAGTTGCTTGTACTTCCCCCAGCTGGACTGGGAGGACAGGTAGTGGTAAAGACCTGTATGTCTAGATGATTTGTGGGAGGAGAAACATTTTGTTGCGAGAAATGTGCCCTGCCCATGAGGCTGGAACCAAGTGGAGGTCTGAGCATAACTAAGTCAACTTTCTAAAAGGAATAGCATAACAAGTTGAACCATTAGGTATTTAATAGTAGATGTGTGCCCAGGAGAAGAGATGGTGGTAAGGGCCGAAGGGGATTGCTCAGAGAAAGTAGTACATCATCCGCGTACAAGCCAATGGTATGTTGTGCATCTCCCAATTTGATGCCGGAGATGTGGTGAATGGGAGATAGGGGGCACCCTTTTCGGGTGCCATTGGTGATGGAGAAAGATAGAAACCCAGATGTCCAAATGCTGGCACTAGGATGAATATAGAACGCCTGGTTGTCTGAGTAAATGGTTAGGGCTGCTTTTAAATAAGACCAGTGTAATCTGTTGAACGCCTTCTCTGCATCTAAAGAAATCAGCAGAGAAGTTGTTTCGATGATGCTCTACCTACTGTAGGAGGTCAATGAATCTCCTAGTGCCATATGAGGTTTACCTTCCAGGGACTAAAAGTTGTGGGAGAGGCAATAAATGTCCCCACCCAGCACATATGGGATGCTGCTGGTAGACAGTAAAATATTTCTGTTTAAACCAGTTTGTGTCAGTTATTTGTACTTACCTTTGATTGGCTTAAGATGTCTGTAATGCTCCTGGCACGAGTAAAAACCTATAAAAGAAAGAAAAATGCGTCATATCAGCGGGATCAAGAGAAAGAAGCACATCATCTGTGGTTGTATTAATTGCTGCGCCGGATGATGGAACAGACGGATCCGATGGCGGTGAACCGTGGCTTCGGTCCTATTTATCTATGCCTCCCCCCTTCATCCTTGGCTTCCTGTGTTCCCCATCCGGCTCCTTCGGCTTCTCCACGTCCTTACTACCAAGACCCTCTTGTGCATGTCGCCTCTCCTGTTCTTTTGGATCTTCCTCAAGTTGTGACTGCCTCTTCCTCCCGTTGGGGACCGCCTATTGACCCCGTGGCGCAGGATCCCTCGTTCGGAGCTGTTTGAGATTTTCAGCTACTCTTCAGTCTCAGAAGAAGGCGCATGCGTAATACGACCGGTAGTTGTGCAGAAAAGAATCTGTACAAGGCCGCGAAGATTCGAATCCCCTTCTATTCCACATGATTCTGGAAGAGAAATTAAAAAGACAAGTCTCAAGAAAAGCAGTAAGAATAGTCATTCAAATGACAAAATGCATGATAACATTGCTCACTACTCCGATGTTAATACATTGGAAATGAACCCTTCAGTTTCTGGAGCATTATGCTTTGATGTGCCTGCTGTTGATACTGTCGCTATGAAAACTAGCAATACACAAGATAGTGTAGCTGCTAATTCCATGGCTGCTGATGCGGTTCTGCAAGGCCTTGTTCAGGCTGCACAGTCTAATTTGCAAATGTCCAGAGGTGAGTCTTTAGATGCCTCGCTTTTACAAGACTTTGCTTTGAATATGTCTAAATTATCATCTAAATTGTTACCTTCTTCTGCGTTACCTCATTCTACTGCCCAAACTGGGTTAGCCTCTGTATGGAGAGATAATATGCATACTGCTGTGGATTCTCCTGTATTACAAAATATTGCTTTGTCTGCCCCTACTATGTCTGCAGATCCTTGTTTTACGGCTGTATTTACTATACCTGAATGGTGTTTGAAAGAAGTTCTTTCTTGCGAATTGTCACCGTTAGGTTTTCATTTGAATATTGCCATAAAAGCAAAGATATGGAAAGGAGACTATGTTGATTTGCTTTCATTGTTATCTTCTTTGAAAGACAATAGGCTTGAAAAAAGAGATGGTGAAAAATTTGAGGATGAACGGCGAAGGTCTAGTCCTCGTAATTTCAACAATTGGTTGCAAGCATTTTGCATATATGCAAGTATTATGGGTGAAAAACACCCAGAATTGTGCAGTGGTATGTTCCAACATGTAGAGATCATTTTAGAGGCATATAAGAATTTTCAAGGTTTGTCCTTGTTCTTTTACGGTGAGTCTTTCCGGCAAAAGCTTTCTGTACATAAGTCGCTAAAATGGGGTATGAAGGATGTTGGCCTTTGCCTAAATCTATTGTTGCCACAGAAACAAGCTGTTAAGCTACTTTCGCCTATTGTTGGACCTTTTCGTTAAGAATTGTGTTTCATTTTTTTACGAAGGTCATTGTAAATAGCTTAATAATTGTAGATACAAGCACGAATGTGCTCATTGTACAGGGCCGCACCCAGCTGATCGTTGCTTTAAAAAGCAGAATCAGCATACTCCTTCTGCTTTAAAGGATACATTTCTTAAAAGCGGTAACTCCAGTGATATTGATAAACATGTTACCATGGCTTCTGCTATACCCAGATCGCAAGAAAGTAGACATGTTAATTGATGGTTTCCATTTTGGTTTTATTTTACCTTCTTTTTCAGGTATCTGTTGCATTGTTTTTCAGAATTTGTCTTCAGTTGCTTTACATGAAGATGTTGTTCGGGTTAAACTTTATAAGGAACTTGAAGAAGGGAGGATTGCCGGCCCCTTTGATCGTCCGCCATTTTCTAATTTTAGGGGTTATTCCAAAAAAAGAACATGTTCTTTCAGGATTACACATCATTTATCTTTCGCTGATGGTTTTTCTTTGAATGATGAAACTGATTCCAGTTTGTGTTCTGTGTCTTATTTTTCATTTGAGGATGCTTTGATTAAAATCAGAGCTGTTGGTAATTCTGCATTGTTGGCAAAAGCTGACATAAAATCAGCTTTCCGTCTTTTGCCTATACGTCTGTCTGCATTCAATTCTTTAGGTTTTGTTTTTGACAATAAATATTTCTTTGATAAGTGTTTGTCCATGGGTTGTTCTATCTCCTGTTATTATTTTGAACTTTCTTCTTTCTTTTTCAACTTTTCTAGAATGGGTAGTTTTGTTATCCTTTGGGTTCTTCTAATTGTATTTATTATTTGGATGATTTTTTATTCATAGGTAAAGCAGATACTTTAGATTGTTTGTTTATTTTTTTTTCACTGAATTTAAGATGATTTGTCGTTTATTCGGGGGCCCTTTAGCTCCTGAGAAATCTGTTTCCCCGACCACATGTTTGCACTTTTTAGGTGTGCAAATTGACAGTGTGGCCATGGAAGTTAGTATCCCTATGAAAAATTGTAAAGACCAATATGTTGGATTTTATTTTGACTAAACAAAAGGTGCAATTGAAAACGATTCAGTCTTTGTTAGATTTATTGGCTTTTCCTGCTAGAGTAATGCCTATGGGAAGAATTTTCTCAAAACGCCTTTATAGGGCTATTTTGAGTGTTAAATCTCCTAGACATTTTATTATAATCACATCCGACATTCGTGCCAATTTGTTGGTTTGGCACAAATTTTTGTTTTCTTTTAATGGATGCTCTTTGTGGCAAACCCTTTTTTTGTATCACCTCTGCTCTTCACCTTTATACGGATGCTTCTGGGGCTTGCGGATATGGGGCCTTTTGGCAGGGTAGATAGTCGGTTGATAGATGGCATTCTTCTTGGATTGATAAAGGTTTTATTAATAATATTGTTCTTCCTGAATTATTTCCTGTTATCGTAGCTCTTGAATTATGTGGTGTACAGTTTAGGAATAAGAGGATACTTTTGCATATCGGATAATAAAGGGGTTGTTTTTGCAATCAATTGTATGGTTTCTAAATCGCTTCCAGTTATTTGTGTTCTTCGTTATTTAGTGTTTCAATGTTTAGAATTGAATATATGGTTGAAAGCAAAATATGTTCCAGGAGTTCATAATGTCATTGCTGACTCATTGTCTCGCCATCAGATAGGCAGGTTTCGGGTATTGGTTCCAGATGCAGACATGATCGGAGAGTCATATCCTCCTCATTTATGAACGCTGATCTGAATCCGGTGCAAAATGCTATCCAAAATTCTTTGGCTCCATCCACATGGGCATCTTATGAAGCCACGTGGAAAATGTGGTGTTCTTTTCTGCAACGTTACAATATGTCTAATGACTGAATTACTGAGGATTTAGTTTTGTCTTTTTTGAATTTTTTGATGGCAACACAATACTCTTATTCTTATATTGTGAAGACATTAGCAGGAGTGTCCTTTTTTAGAAATTTACATGGTGATACTTCTTGCTCTAAATTTTTTTCCGTTAAATTGGCATTGAAGGGCTACCGTAAAAAACACAGATTGCCGGATCGGAGATTACCTATCACAAGTGATCTATTGGGTAAAATATGCACAACTACTGAGATAGTGTGTTTTTCGCCTTTTGAAGCGTTATTGTTTAAACTTTCTTTTTGTTTGTGTTTCTATGGAGCTTTCAGAATCTCTGAACTGCTTCCTCCTAATCGATCAACTAGTTTGGGTCTTCTGATGTCTTCTGTGAGTCTCCATTCCGGGGGTTTGTTGTTATGCAAGAGTAAAAATTCTCAATTTGGTCATGGTCGTTGGATTACTGTCCACAAGCATATAGATGTGTCCATATATGCAGTGTCCCTGACTCAAAATTACTTAGCGCTAAGACCACCTCTTTGACAATTTATCAATTTAATGTTGTTTTGAAAAAATGTCTGCATAATTTGCAGCTGGGCTATCTTGCAATTTCATCACACTCTTTTCGTATTGGTGGTGCTGCTACTGTTGCTGCGAGTTTAGGTTTTTCTGAATCTATTATTAGATGGAGAGATGGAGATACCAGTGCTACAGTTCTTATGTTCGTCCTAACGTTTTTATTTCATTTTCAGATTTTTCGTTCATCACTGGGATCATCGGACATTCTTATGTGTACTGGGCTCATAGAAGAGCTGAATTCCGCTGTTATGGTAGTAATTTAGATCTACCTACATCTCGCTTTGCCTTATATTGGTATGAGCATCGCGGATTAAAATGGACAAATTTGCGTAAAGTGTTATCTTTATTATATTTAAAATGGCCTCTTCCTGATATTATCTTGCATTTGGCTGGAAACAACCTTTGTCTCCGCAAGACTTTAGACATTATCTCTTGTATAAAGTCTGATTTGTTGTGCATTCATAATGTACTTCCTAACTGTGTCTTGGTCTTTTCGGAGATTATTCCTTGTTTGAGTTGGCTTTCACCCGAATGGCAGCATTTTGATAAAATATGTATGAATGTTAATAGAGCTGTTGCTAAGTTTATGCCTGTGTTGAATGGACTGTCTTAGACAGACATGTGGATTTGGAGGGTGGTATACTTGGTTTTTACAGTCCCAACAGAATCCACTTGTCTGATATTGCAGTGGACATCCTAAATATGGATCTACAATCTTGTGTGGAATTGGCCGTGGGCCTGTTGGGGTGCCAGGCTTATTGTACATAAGCTCGGTGTGTGGGACTTTGTGTTATGGTTTAGTTTTTTTTTTGTTTTTTTTCATAAAAGTTTATTAAAGCATTAAACTTGTATACATACATATCTGTATAGAATACCTTGGAAAATGAGGTACAAAGTACAATACAATGAGCAATCCAGTTGAGTACAAATATGTTATCTTGGATATTAATAGAGATTGGCAAACATATAATGAAACCAAGTTATCCATTGTGACACATGGTGATGTCAATGACAGGATATTCAAGTGGTCTTATTATCATTATACATGACCTGTCATTATTGTAAGCTTGTTAAATTAAGATATGATCTACCATTTTTACCAGTAAGTACTTCAATTGTTATTAAAAGGGGATATGGAAAGAGTGAAAGGAGGAAAAAAGGGGGACAGAGAAAACAATAGAAGTTACCTTAGGTTACATTGTTAGGGAGGACCTGTTAGTTTGATCCATAATATAAAGGATGGATCTTCCATAATCAACACATTATATTGTTCCAAATCTCTAGGGATATATTCGGGAGTTTGTAAATCAGCAAATCAGAAGGAAGGTGTTCAGACCCTCTATTTATCTCATTAGTTGTTCAAAGGCCTGTGAGTACTTGAAAACAAACCACGGAGACCAAGTTTTATGATATTTCTCGATAATTTCAGATGATTGTGCTGCTGTATCTTCCATCTCGCAGATGTATGCAACTTTATGAAGCCATTCTTTTAGTGTAGGAGTGTGTGTTGTAAAGTAAAGTGGAATAAGTGAGTTGGCTGCATTAATTAGGTGTTTAGAGAGAGATGCTTTATATTTTTTAAATGAGTAGTTTGTTACATGTAGCAAGCAACATGCCGCATCTAATTTTAGTTTGGTCTCCGTGATCTGTTGGATAACTTTCCTTACTCCAACCCAGAAAACTTGTATCCTATCATATTGCCACCATACGTGTAGCAACGTACCTCTAGCCTTACTGCATCTCCAGCATAGATCGGTAGTCTGAGGGTACCATTTATGTAACTTATCAGGGGTGGCGTACCAGTGAGTCAGGATCCTATAAGCCATTTCCTGCATCCGTGTGCTTATCGAACCTTTATGGGATAGAATACAGGCTGCTTCCCATTGTTTGTCAGTGAACTGTGTATCCAGTTCCTTTGACCATCTCTCTCTAAACCTGTCCATGTCATTACTCTTCAAATTCTGTAGCAAAGCATAAGAAAAAGAAGTGGATTTTTCCACTAGTTCTCCCTTCATACATATTTGTTCGAAATCAGTAAGGTCTCTTGAAAAATTATTCCTGCAAATAGCGGAATTGACAAAACTGCGTACCTGAAGGTATGTCCACATAGGCATGTGAGGCGCTTTGTTATCTCTCCTGAATTGGGGGAGATCTTTTATTGTCTTGTTGGTGAAGCATTGACACGCAAGAAGAGGCATTTTGGTGTCTGTTGTTGTCAGAAGGTGATTACCCATGCCCTGTGGAAAGTCTGGATTATCTTTTAGCGGTGTGAGAGGGCTTAGCAGAGAAGAAAATTTAAGCTGCTTTGCTAGGCTATGAAAAATGTCTAGGGAAGTACCTATAAGTGGGTGTGTCTTCGTTGTGTGGGGGTATTTCAATTTGGAGACCCAAGGTAGAAATTGAAGTGGGATAGAGCACACGTCGTTTTCTATGGTGACCCAGTCTTTACTGTTTGAATGGCAGTGCCAATCAATGATATGGGCAAGATGTGTGGCATAGTAATAACTTTTAAAATCAGGTATCCCCAATCCCCCCATGTTTTTGGGTCTAGTAAGGAGAGAGGCTTTAATACGGGGCGGTTTGTGGGCCCAGATAAATTTCATTTGCAGTGCGTGTAGCTTTTTGAAAAAATTGTGAGGAATTTTTATAGGTAAAGTGCATAGTAGGTATAGAATTTTTGGCAGAACAGTCATCTTACATATGGCTGCCCTGCCGAACCATGAAAAATATGAAGTGTGCCAGTTTTGTAAGTCTTTTTCAATAGTTTTAAGAATAGGTGGGAAATTACGTTCAAAAACTGAGGAGAGTTTAGGTGTCAGCCAGGTACCCAGATATTTTATTGCGGAATTCTCCCATTTTTAAAGGGGCTATTACTCTGAGCTCTATTCAATTTGTCAGCCGGCAGCCTGATGTTCATAGCTTCGGACTTCGAAAAATTAATTTTAAGGTTGGAAATGTAGCCATATAGGGAAAACTCTTTCATTAATGAGGGGATAGATATGTGCGGGTCTGTCAAGAAAAATAAAAGATCATCTGCGTAAGCAGCAACTTTGAATTCTCTGTCAGTTAATTTGAAACCACTAATAGAGCTATTTAAAAGGATATGTCTAATGAACGGTTCCAGTGATATGATGAAGAGCAGAGGAGACAATGGGCACCCCTGCCTGGTCCCATTTTTTATGCTGACACTTTCTGATAATGTGCCGTTTATTTTGATTTTGGCTGAGGGATTTTGATACAGAGCTGAGATCCACGTCAACATATGTGGTCCCAGTCCTATGTGCTCACAGGTCTTCATCATATAGTCCCAAGCTACTCGATCGAAGGCCTTCTCCACGTCGGTGGACAAGAGAAAGCCCTCGATCTTTCGCTGGTGTGCTGCATATATCAGGTCTAATGATTTCGTGACATTATCTTTGGCTTCCCTATTGGGGACAAAGCCCGCCTGATCTGGTCCAATTACATCATGTAGTAGGGGTTTCATCCTATTAGCGATAATCTTAGCTAGTAGCTTGGCGTCAAGGTTTAATAGTGAGATCGGACGATAACTGGCGCAATGCGTTGGGTCCTTGCCTGCTTTGGGAAGTACTGTTATGTGTGCCTCCAGGAAATCATGAGGGACGGTTCTCTGATTAGATAGTGAATTCAATGCATTTGTTAAAGGGGAGATCAGAATATCTGTAAATGTTTTGTAATAAATGGCGCTAAAGCCGTCTGGGCCTGGACTTTTTCCTGTTTTCAAATCTTTGATAGCGTTTTGAATTTCTGAAGCTTCTATTTGTTTCTCCAGTTGTACAATGTCCTCTGTGGCTAGAGGTGGGATTTTAGATTCTTTTAGATAATTTTTAATAGCTAGATCCCTGTCTCTCAATACGTTGTTGGGTTTGTGTTGGGGTGGGAGGTTGTATAATGCAGTATAAAATGCATGGAAATGTTGTGCAATTTTAGCCGTTGCTCTATCGATTTTGCCTGATTTATTTTGAATGCCTAAAATTGATTGTTGGGATATTTGACCTCTTAATGCCCGTGCTAGGTTTTTCCCTGTTTTGTCCCCATGTTCATAATAGATCTTCTTTTTAAAAAAGAGAAATCTTCTAGATTTAGTTTCCAGAATGTCTTTGAGGGACTTTCTTGTTTCTAGTAATAATGCCGCTGATTGAGTTGTGAGTGATTGCTTATGCAGGGTCTCTAATTCACGTATTTTATTAGTCAATTTAACTATTTCTTTCTCTGCTTCTTTTTTCTTACGTGTTCCCATTTGGATCAGCTCCCCTCTGATATAGCATTTGTGTGCCTGCCAGACCATTAAGGGGTCTGCATCTGGGGTGATGTTATGTGTAAAGTACTCTCTTAATGATGACGTCAGTTTTGGTAGTAAGGATGGGTCTGTTAAAAGTGAAGAGTTTAATCTCCATGTGTTGGATTTCACAGTGGGTTCTGATATGTTCATTGTAATGGCTATTGGGGCATGGTCCGAGATGGTCTGTATGCCTATGTTCGCTTCACTTAGTGTGTCTAGGTCCCTTTGTGTGGCAAATAAGAAGTCTATTCTCGCATGACGATTATGTGGGATCGAGTAAAAGGTATAGTCTCGGTCTTCTGGGTGTAAAAATATCCATGTGTCGACCAATGACAGGGAGTGTATCAGATTTTTTATTCTTTTGAGAATTTTATACGTGAGATATGTTTTCCCTGAGGAAGTGTCTTCAGAGGGGTTGAGAGGGACGTTAAAGTCCCCTCCTAGGATCAAGCGACCTGTATGAAAGCCTGTCAACTCTGTGATCATTTTCTGGCAGAATGAGATTTGTCCTGAATTTGGGAAGTATACGTTGGCCAGAGTTATGGTAGTCCCATGACATGACCCTTTCAGGAAGATAAATCTTCCTTCTGGGTCCACTAATTTATCTGTTAATTCAAATTTTGCGTCTTTACTGATTAAAATTGAGACCCCTTTGGATTTGGAGGTATTATTTGTAGCATGGTGTGCCTCTGTGAAGTAGTGGTCAGTTAACCTCGGTATATGGTTCGTCTTGAAATGTGTTTCTTTCATAAAGAACATAAGAGCAAACAGATATGTAAAATTTGTCATACATTAGGCATTGTAAAGTGATCATAATACTAACAACTTGTACTAAGATAGTTAACAGTCATAAATCATGTATATGAATAGTATCAAAACATGGCTAGGAATGAGGAGTGTTCCTCCGCTTCCCTCGCCACCCCGAGTGGGTGCAAGCTGTGGCGGGGGAGAGAGAGACACATCCCCTCGTATATATACCAAAAAAAAAAAAAAATAGGAAAGGTTCAGAGGAAGGTCTAATTATCTATTGCCGTGTGTGGGTGCTATTCTAACACAAACAACAATGAACTGAGGACAGGGGTAACAGATGTTGCCGCCATTCCTGTAACAATATCGGCTGTCTACATATATCAGCTTGTACACTATATTGATGTAACAGAGGTGCACAGAATAAGAGATCAGAACAGCGTGAGCAACTATATAACATACATTAACCTTATTGTTTAGGCTTGTTAAACACTTCTTTGTACTAGATGGACCAGTGAGACCACTCTGCTTGTGTGGAGCATAGACAGCCTTTGCTTGATGTAAACAAACATTCATAAGTACTGTGTAGTTGAGTAGTGGTTATGACTTCTGAGCAAGAAGGACTTAATCTAGAGTGCCAGTTACATGTGATGATCAATTTAGCCGCTAATAATATGTGTGTAATTATACATCTGAGTGAGTAGGGAAATTTCTCAATTCCTAAATTTAAAATGGCAAGTTCTGGAGAAGGATTTATCTGGATGTGGGTAACACTTTGGATGAGTGTGAAAACATCAGACCAATATTGAGTGAGGAATCTGCAAGACCACAGAATGTGTAATGCCCCGTACACACGGTCGGATTTTCCGACGGAAAATGTGTGATAGGACCTTGTTGTCGGAAATTCCGACCGTGTGTAGGCTCCATTACACATTTTCCATCGGATTTTCCGACACACAAAGTTTGAGAGCAGGATATAAAATTTTCCGGCAACAAAATCCATTGTCGGAAATTCCGATCGTGTGTACACAAATCCGACGGACAAAGTGCCATGCATGCTCAGAATAAATAAAGAGATGAAAGCTATTGGCCACTGCCCCGTTTATAGTCCCGACGTACGTATTTTACGCCACCGCGTTTAGAACGATTGGATTTTCCGACAACTTTGTGTGACCGTGTGTATGCAAGACAAGTTTGAGCCAACATCCGTCGGAAAAAATCCTAGGATTTTGTGTTGTCGGAATGTCCGAACAAAGTCCGACCGTGTGTACAGGGCATTAGAGTGAACCGTGGGAGCCACACTCTCTCCAACACAATGGAGATCTGGAGGAGTCTATTGTGTGTAGGATATGTGGGGTTCAATACCATCTGAAGGCAATCTTATACGATAAGTCCCATAAATTGGCTGATTTGGTTGCTTTATATTGGGCATTTAGGGCCACTCTCCATTGCTCTTCTGAGAATTGTGTTCCTAGTTCTATTTCCTATTTGTTCTGGGGTTGAGTTTTAGTGAAGAATTATTTATTTTTTAACGTTTGGTAGAAAAGAGATTTTAATGTGAGGGCTCTCCTCGAACCAATATTTCAATAGTTGGCTAGGAACGTTTTGGAATATTGCAGATGAATGAATTAGGCAATGGGTGATTCTGAGGTATTGATAATACTCTTTGTTAGGGAGATTGAACTCCTTTTGAAGTGTCGGGAAGGATTTAAGTGCCCTGGATGTGTATAGGTCCGAAGCTAGGGTGATGCCTCTCATTGTCCATGTTGGAATACTGATGCCCGGTGTTAGAAGAGAGATCATATTTAGTGGGATGGGGATTGGGGATAGGGATCCTATATGTGGAGATTTGAGGATCAGATGTTGGAAGGCTGACATAGACGCTAATACGGTAGGGGATAGGAGTGTATCTTTCTTGTGTTTGTGAAGTGTACTGATGATCCAGCTGTGGAGGTTCTTACCTGGAACTTGTAGAGTTTCTAAGTTCCTCCATAGACACTGTGTGTGTGTGGCGTAAACCATACCTTTAATTGTGCTAATAGTGTGGCTAGATAATAGTCCCTGAGGTCGGGTAGTCCCATGCCTCCAGCTGCTTTATGTTTGATGAGTTTAGCGTGTGAGCATCTCGCTTTTTTCCCCTGCCATATAAAGTGGTTTAACACTGTCTGTAGCTTACGGAAATATGATGCGGGTATCGGAATAGGTAGGTTGCGGAAGAGGTATAATAATTGTGGGAGCTTAAGCATCTTAAAAGACGCAAGTCTTCCCATCCATGAGAGTGTGAATTTGGCAAGGTGTGCTAATTCGGATTGTAGGGATTGGAGGTAGGGAATGAAGTTTTCTTGGAATAAGGATTTAGGATTGGCTGTGATTGGTATTCCGATGTATTTTATAGAATTGTCCGCCCAGAGAAATGGGAAACGGTCAGAGAGGATCGATTGGGTAGTAGGGGGAATATTAAGCCCTAGGATGTGGGATTTGAACTTGTTGACCTTATAATAGGAGATGAAGCTAAATTCCTGCAGTGTTGAGTACACAGCATCTAGAGAAGATTGTAGGTTTGAAAACATAAGAATTATGTCGTCCGCAAAAAGATTAATTTTATGTTTCTCAGTGCCTATTTTAATTCCTACAATGTTTGGTTGGGAGCAAATCTTGTGGGCTAATGGTTCCATAAGGAGGTTGAAAATCAACGGGGATAGGGGACAGCCTTGGCGGGTCCCATTTGATATAGGGAAGATGGAGGAGAGCATTGCCGAGCAATAAACCTGAGCTGAGGGTTTGGAGTAAAGAGCCATTATAGCGAATAAGATGTGACCTTGGAATCCAAATTTTTGTAAAGTCTGCTGGAGATATGACCAGTGTATTCTATCAAATGCCTTCTCTGCATCCAGAGCTAGAAGCAGAGAAGGCATTTTTTGATGATTGTTGTGATGAATAATATTGATTATACGCCTTGTAGCATCAACTGTTGTCTCCCTTTTGTGAACCCCGATTGATCTGGGTGGATCAACGCAGGGAGGATGTCAATAATTCTACTCGCTATTACCTTGGCAAAAAGTTTAAGATCGTGATTCAATAATGATATGGGGCGGAAATTTTGAGGGGAAGAGGCTTCTTTTCCAGGTTTAGGCAGTGTAATAATTAAAGCTTTTAACATATCATCAGGGAAAGAGGAAGAGATTGCAGCCGCATTAAAAAACTAAAGTGATTCAATAGAAGAGGTGTGAATTGTTTGTAGTATTCAGCAACAAAGCCATCAGGCCCGGGTGCTTTGTTGATAGGAAGGAGTTTAATAGCTTTTGCTATTTCCTGAGTGGTGAATGGGGAGTTCAAGGTTTCAAGTTGGAGAGTGGACAGAGTGGATAGATGAATAGATTGTAGAAAGGCTGTTATGTCAGAAGGTGTGGGTTGCTTAGTGTCAGGGTCTCCTTTCAAATTATATAAGGAGCTATAGTATGTGCTAAACGCATTAGCTATATCTTGGGGGTTGATAAATTTTTCTTTAGTGAACGGATGGTAAAGAAAGGGAATGGATGATTTAGTGCGTGACCCTTTAATTTGTTTGGATAGGAGTTTCCCCGCTTTATTACCAGTGGCATATTGGGTTGATTTAAAACGTTTGTGGTTGAATTAAAATTGATCCAATAATAGGGATCGAAGTTCTAAACGGAGTTGGCCCAGTTTGGTTTTTAAGTGATTGGTTGCTTTTTGTTTGTTTGAGGAGTCAAGATCATCAATTTCTTTAATGAGGGTATCAATGCGCTGTGATCTCTTTCTCCTAGCCCTAGAACTTTGCTGAATAAAAATACCCCGCATGTAGGCCTTATGAGCTGTAGGCCTTATGAGTCCTTGTTGGTGATGAAGAACTGTTCCAGATGGTCCTTTAGAATAGTGCTGTAGGGGTCTTTCTGGAGAATGTTAGTGTTCATCCGCCAAAGGAAAGTTGGTGAGTGGTAAAAAGAGTCCTCGAAGGTAATACTCACTGGAGAGTGGTCTGACCAGGTTATCGAGTGACTGTGAGATTTTCTGAAGCGTCCACTGATCGGATAGGAATAAGTCTATCCTGGAGTATGAGTTATGACACGGTGAGAAGAAGGTAAAGTCGCGTTCTGAGGTGTGTTGGCATCTCCATATATCTTGCAACTGAAATTCTTTCAGGAGAGGACCCAAGGAAAGATTACGGCGCCTAGATGGGATGGAGGAGTCCAAATTGAAGTCTGGAGTTAAATTAAAATCTCCACACCAAAGAAGAGCACCTTTTTGAACAGTGTCAATTTTTCTTTTGAGTTTTCTTAGGAAGCTGATTTGGTGAACGTTTGGCGCATAGACATTTCCTAAAGTAAACAAGGAGTTGTTTAGGGAACATATTAGTATGATGTAACGGCCCTCGTGGTCCAGTACCTTGTCATGCAATTCAAAGGTTATAGAAGAGTTTACTGCTATTAATACCCCTCTTTTCTTAGAGTTCGTGCTTGCTGTGAAGATATGCGGGAACTGGCTATTGGAGCAATTAGGTGGAGATGAGGCTTTGAAATGTGTCTCCTGCACACATAAAATATCGCAGTGAGATTCCTTAGCCAGTTTCCAAAGGGAAGACCTTTTTGCTGGATGATTGAGGCCTTTGGTGTTTATTGTTAGGAATTTGATAGGCATTCTGAATGTGGACGAGACGAAACTTCCAAGGAGATCTAAGATGTTAGCTTGGTAGGAGTACTGTAGAAGTTGCCAGCAAGTGGTAGCTCTATAGAGTATGTGCCCCGTGGTTAAGCTGTATGGTAAAATAAGACTAGAAATGGTAGGCAACAAACAATGACACAAAACTAAAATTAAAAAAAAAGTTTGGTAAGAAAACGGAGAACTGTGTGCCAAGTGGCCGAACAGTCGGCCTATCAGGAAAGTGCTGTGCACTTACTTGGCTAACTTGTGGGGAAAAAGTTCAAGTGGCCAGTCAGAGCCATGTAACAGACCAGTACATAGATGCTGACTTTTAGGACCCCATTCAGAGACTTGAGGAGTAGCGGGGGCGCTGAGTAAGTTGGACATCAGGATGCGGGATAGAGTGCCTGCGATTCTCAGATGGTGGATTTGTGTTTTCTGGGATTATTCCCCATGAGTGGAGATGCTGCAAACCTTCATTCAGTGTAGAAGCTGTAAATTTAGCCCCTTTGTAAGTAATCAAAAGCTTAGCAGGATTTATCCACTTGTATGGAAGATTATGGTTTCTCAAAGCTTTGGTAACTGTATTAAGTTACCTACGCGATTGGAGGGTATATTGTGATAAATCCGCAAAAATTTGGAGGTGTGAATACGGATCTGGTAGGGATTTCTCATTTCTGGATGCCTGCATGAGTTGTTCCTTGACATGGTAAAAGTGTATGCGTAGAATCACATCCCGTGGAATGGTGTCAGGAAGGGATGGTGGTTTTGGCAGACATTGGATATGATCAATCACCATTTCCATATTTTTTAGGTCGGGCAGTAATGCTTTGAAAAGCCCTAGCTTGTTAGTTTGTGGGGTTGCACTGTTTCCGCTACTCCTCTAATTTTGATGTTGTTGTGACGTGACCTGTCCTCGAGGTCCGCCAGCTTGCGTTTGATCCAAGCATGATCCTCAAGATTATCCTCATGTGCATCAACGAGGTCGTTTACGGTCGATGCAAAACCCCCCAGTTGGTTTTCAATTTGTGACACTCTGCCTGAGACTGAGGTTATATCAGCATGTAGGCGCTGCATAATGGATAGCATATCTGACTGCATAGAATTCCTGAGGGTGGATAGCATGTCTTTGAGTGTAGTGTCCAGTATAGGCTGATTATTAGTAGGGAAGCTGGCAAATGGGTCAGGAGCACTGCAGGGGTTAACAGCATGTATAAGGTTTAGGCTCACCTCTGGCATTGCTGTGTTATCTGTGTCCAGCCTCATCCTAGCCTTAGCAGGGCTGCCTGTTTGTGGAGTGCCCGGATAGGAGGTGGGTAAGCCTTGCTCAGGGTTGGTGAGCTCCATAAACCCCTCTTCTTTATTCCCAGTGCTGTGGCTCTGTGAGGCAGAGAGTCGGGAGGGGAGAGAAGCAGGCGCTGCAGCCACGGCGCCATCTTGGATTCGTCCGGCGGCCGGCTGGTTCAGATATGCCGTTATTTTCTGTGGGTGCCTTTCCCTTTTCGTTTGGCAGACATCATGCCACACTGCAGGGGGGTAGGAGGGTCTCTGGGTGCTTTTCCTGGGCAAAAACGAGGTCCGGATGCGCTGGTGTGAGTCGCTGAATCCCGGGCTTTCACAGAGCTCAGAGGAGAAGGTCCATGCTGCTCGGATGCCGGCCACGCCCCCCGACAGGGAGGGGTTTAACATGTCGGTCATCAAGGTGCATGTGTTTTACATGATAGTCATGTATTCATCACCAGTGAGTGTTTAGCAAGGGTCACGTTCACTGCTTCATAGATTTGCCCCTTATAGGGTTAGATCATCTTTACCAAAAAACTGCCTGTGCGTAAGGGGCGTCTTTAGATTAAAATAAACTGTTCAGCTCGGTCTGAAATAATGCCCTTGCTATAGGTGTAGGCCAGGGGTCTTCAAACTACGGCCCTCCAGTTGTTCAGGAACTACAATTCCCATCATGCCTAGTCATGTCTGTGAATGTCAGAGTTTTACAATGCCTCATGGGACGTGTAGTTCTGCAACAGCTGGAGGGCCGTAGTTTGAGGATCCCTGGTGTAGGCTATTTGGTTACCTCCTGAAGCCTGACTTTAATACTCCCAGGATGTTGCTAAGTGAGGTCTAATTATTTCTACTCACCTCCTCCATCACCGGAGTGAGCTCTCAAATGCTGAGCTCAGAGCTACTGCATCAGAAAGGGAGCATGTGAAGTGGTTTTAAATACGAGAAAGAGTTCATTCCTGCGATGGTGAGCAATAGCGACTAGGTCTCACTTAGCAACCCCCTAGCAACGTCCTGGGAGTATTCCAGTCAGACTTCAGGAGGTATGTAAATGGCCTACACCTATAGTAAGGGCATTATTGAACTTTAGTCAGAGCACAGATTGTTTTTATCTACAAACACCCCTTACCTGCCTAGGCAGTTATTTTTTTTTTTTTTTTGTAAAGGTGAACTAACCCTTTAAAGGTCATGTTTTTCTTCTAATAGTACAGAAATAGAGTGTTTGTTACTCCATGTCATAGTGCTTTCTTCTTTGATAAAGTTCATGTAATGCTAATAGCCTGTGTTTTCTTTATTATTACAAAAGTGCAGGACATAAAATTATTAATTTTAGGGAAAATTATGTATTTAAATTCAGAGTACATCTCAGTAAAGGAAACAAATGGGTATATTTTTTCCCATTTGCACCTTCTGTGCCTTTACAGGCAGAATCTTCAAATAAGTATTTTTTCTGCTGAAAGAAATAGCTAGCAGAAATTAAATAGCCACGAGCAGCATGATAGGTCAGTGTGACCTTACATAAACACCTCCAAATGAGATGTGTTATCAGTAAGTTAATGTTCCCTTTACTGATTTATGGTGCCTGAACTTGTATTTTAAACCTCTCTTAGTTCCCAATATCTGCCCTAACAAGCATTACATCTTGCCATTTGCAATGCCACTTACAGTTTTTATTTAATTAAAAAAGTTTTTTATGCAGTGTGCTTGGCTTACTATTAAACTTTTCTATGAACATAAGATATGATATGCACAATGGTGTTTCATCTGTTTTTACCAGCTAGCTAGCATAATTTTTCAAGCAGCAGCAATGGGGAAGAACACTGCACTACCACATTAAATTAGGTTATTTGCATTTGTAGACCATGTTTATGACATCTGTTAAGGGTTACCAAACCACTAAGGCATAAATAGTGTATGGTACATTCAAACTCTAATTTAGGTGTGGGCATTTGCATATTTGTGCAATTTGAATTGCATTTTGCTAGAAGCACATTGCCAGCTAAGGGGAGAGGAATGAGGTATGGGGATATGGGGGTCCAAACCCCACTCCCAGGGTACATCCATGGTGCAGTTTAGCAGCCACTTTAGGGGTGGCAGCTAAACACACATCCCTGGCATCTTTGCGGCAGCTTACCTTCTTCCCCTGGCCATGGATGGACAGTTTGGCCAGGAGAAAGGAGAGGAGGAACCTGATTTGGTGCATGGACAGCCAGAATTTTATCCCCACCCACTGCACACGCAGCGTGGGTAGCAGGTGCAGTGAGCCAGAGAAAGGAGAGAACACTGCTGTTCAGAAAAAGAAGCACAGAGAACAACTAGATAAGCTATGCTGTTAGGAAAAGAGAGAATCCCAGAGGGCCCAGAAGGTGATGGTAGGCTGGGTCCTATATGACATACTCCTGACTACTGCACTCTGTACAGTGGGCTTTATATTACATACTTCTGGCTACAGCACTCTGGGCTGTATGACATACTTCAGACCTCTATATTCTGAATGTGTTATATGCTCCCCTGCACTCTTTAAATTGTACAACAGTTGCTGGGTAATCATTAGTCACTGAATATTTTAACCACTTCCCGCTCAAGGACGTCCTATGACGTCCTAGGCTTAGAGTGGAGATTTGCATCTGCAGGCATCATTCACATATCTTTTTTTTCCAGCAGTCAGTCCCCGGCAAAGTAAAAGCCATCATGGCGGCTGTTTATCCGCTTGATTACTTTCACAGGCAGTGGGTTGGGACAGCCTCTCCCGCCACTCTCCGGTGCTTCTCCCAGTTTGCCCTTGCAATCAGGGAGCCGGAGAATGAATCCACTGGTGGTGATTTACCATACAACTGCCCGTGGACCAGATGGTCCCCAGCCATCTCTTTGACCCTCGGAGGCCGGAAGTGATGTCAAGACGTCACTTCCAGGGACGGCACATGTAAACAATGCTTTGTTTTTTTTTGCTGGGAAGCATGAGATTGTGTTTTTTTTTTTTTTAATCTCAGGCTTTCTAGCATAGAGGAGAAATCTGGGGACTTGTAGACCCCAGATCTCTTTGTAAAGAGGACCTGTCATCCCCAATTACTAATACAAGGGATGTTTACATTTCTTGTAATAGGAATAAAAATGATCAAAAAAAATAAAGGGAAAGTGTAAAAATAAAATAAACAATAAAACATTTTTTTTAAAGTGCCCCCATCCCCTCGTACTCGCACGCAGAAACGAACGCTTGCGTAGGTTGTGCCTGCATATGTAAAAGACGTAAAAGCCACACGTGAGGTATCACCGTGAACTTTAAAGCGAGAGAAATAATTCTAGCACAAAACCTTCTCTAACTCTAAACTGGTAACCTGTAAAACATTTTAAAGCGTTGCCTATGGAGATTTTTAAGTACTGAAGTTTGGCACCATTCCATGAGTGTGCACAATTTTAAAGCATGACATTTTAGGTATCTGTTTACGTGGCATAACATCATCTTTCACTTTTTTTTTAATTCATAGAAGTGTTTTTTTTCCCCCAAAAAAATTTGCATTTGAAAAATTGCTGCACAAATACTGTGTGACATAAAAAAAAATTGACTACCATTTTATTCCCTAGGGTCTCTGCTAAAAAAAAAAAAAAAAAAAAAATTATATATATATATATATATATATATATATATATATATATATATATATATATATATATATATATATAATGTTTGGGGGTTATGAGTAATTTTCTAGCAAAGAAATTATGATTTTTTACATGTAGGAGAGGAGTGCCAGAGTAGGCTGGAAATTGTTAATGAAGTTTGTTCTGAAGGTAGACTGTGTGCAGAAAAGCTTATGTGATAGAATAGTTTTTTTTTTTTTTTTTTTTTTACAAATGATTATGCTGAGGATTGTGCGTGTCTGCTAATGACATAGTAATTGAAGTATATTTGTAGGTACTGTGCCATATGTTACATGTACACAGCTCAAGTTTTAAGCCCCTCCCTTCCTGAAGGCAGAAGAATGTAAACGTGTCTATCGCACTGTTGTCAGTAGAGAGGGGTGGGGGTCCAAATACAGAGGAACTGGATTTCTTTAGTTATTTGTGAAGTTATAGCGCAGAGCTACTCAAAAATATGATTCTTTTGGGCCATTTTGATGTCATGAAAGGGCATTTGTACATGCCCACTTAACCCCTTTCACACTGCCAGCGTTTTTCAGGCGCTACAGCGCTAAAAATACCGCCTATTTAGCGCCTGAAAAAAGCGGCTACCGAGGGCTTTCACACTGGAGCGGTGTGCTGGCAGGGCGTCACAAAAAGTCCTGCCAGCAGCTTCTTTGGAGCGGTGAACTCGCCGCTCCTCCACCGCTGCTCCCCATTGAAATCAATGGGGCAGCACTGTGATACCGCTGGAAAAACGCCGCTCCAGCGGCATTTTGCGGGCAGATTTAACCCCTTTTCGGCCGCTAGCGGGGGGTTAAAACCGCGCCGCTAGCGGCCGAAAAGTGCCGCTAAAACGACAGTAAAGTGGCGCTAAAAATAGCGCCGCATTACCGCCGACGCTCCCCGCAGCTCGGTGTGAAAGGGCTCTTAGAAACCTGTTTTGTAAAGTTGTATTATCAGTTGTTTTGTGTCCTAAAGGGTGACAGCAAATATACATCTGCTAGCATCACACCTCATTTTTCAGGTTTGCAGCAAGTTCAAAAGACCCTTGGGCAGATGTGGTAGACACACTGGTAGCTCTGTGGGATCTCTAGACTATGACATAATGCTTTTTTGCCTATAAAACTGTTACCAGAACTACTGCACTGGATAGAAGTCGCAGGGATTCCCGTGATCTTGGTGGCTCGATTGGCCCTGCAGGTCATGGTATGCAGATCTTGTTTGTCTTGTAGTGGACGCTGTATGGCATCTTACAGTGAGAGAATACCTACTGTTATGAGGACCTGCTTACCACCCTGCTTTACAGTTGCTGGCTTTAATAGCTAGGTTGTTAAAAACCAAGTACTAAGAGACAGAGTTCTGTCAGATGCATTCATCCATACTATGCTCAAAGCTCGCAAGACCATGTCCTGTAAAATCTATCATTGTACGCGGAAGTCATATTTTGCATAGTTTGAATCCCTAAGGTTATGCCCCTCATTTCTCTTCAGTTCATCTCCTGGCTTTTCCCCAGGGTGGAGTGGAGCACCTGCTAGCCTTAAAGTTATACTAAACTCTTGTTTTTTTTTTTTTCTTTTAAAATAACATACATGTCATACTTACCTGCTCTGTGCAGTGGTTTTGCACAGAGCAGCCCAGATCGTCCTCTTCTGGGGTCCCCCGTTGGCGCTCCTGGCCCCTCCCTGCTTCCGAGTGCCCCACAGCAAGCAGCTTGCTATGGGGGCACCCTGTAACAGCTCACTCAACTAGGGCTTGGTTCACACTGTTTGGACCTGAAAGTGGCACGACTTACAGTGCGACTTTGCCAGGCGACTTCAGCATGACTCTGGCGTGACTTTAAAACAACTTCAGGGAATGTCTGTGTAATCTTCCTGTAATATCTGTTCCAAATCACATCAATTAACCACTTCAGCCCGGAAGATTTTACCCCCTTCCTGACCAGAGCACTTTTTACAATTTGGCACTGCGTCACTTTAACTGACAATTGCGCGGTCATGCAATGCTGTACCCAAACGAAATTTGCGTCTTTTTTTTTAACCATAAACAGAGCTTTCTTTTGGTGGTATGTGATCACCTCTGCGGTTTTTATTTTTTGCGCTATAAACAAAAGAAGAGCGTCAATTTTGAAAAAAATAACAATATTTTTTACTTTTTGCTATAATGGATATCCCCCCAAATGTTTAAAAAAAAAACTATTTCTTCATCAGTTTAGACCAATATATATTCTTCTGCATATTTTTTGGTAAAAAAAAATTGCAATAAGCATATATTGATTGGCTTGCCCAAAAGTTATAGCGTCTACAAATTATGGGAAAGATGTATGGCATTTTTATTATTTATTTATTTTTTACTAGTAATGGCGGTGATCTGTAATTTTTAGCGGTATAGCAACGGACTGGTCGGACACTTTTGACACATTTTTGGGACCATTGACATTTATACGGTGATCAGTGCTATAAATATGAACTGATTACTGTGTAAATGACACTTGTAGGGAAGGGCTTAACAATAGGGGGCGATCAAGGGGTTAAATGTGTGTTCCCTCAGCATGTTCTAACTGTACGGGGATGTGACTGCCTGGGGGAGGAGACCTATCATTGTTCCTACTTAGTAGCAAATGATATGTCTCCTCTCCCCTGACAAAACAGGGATTTGTGTTCACATACACAAATCCCCGTGCTGGCTCTCGTGCATGCGATCGCGCCTGCCGGACACGTGCAGTGGGTGTGTGCGTCTCTGGCAGCTCTTAAAGGAAGGCCGTACCCATATGGGGTTTCACCCAGGAGAGCCATTGTGCCACAGTATAACTGTGTGAGCCGGTTGGGAACCGGTTAAGATGAGGATCCAACTTGGAGGCGATTTTCATTAAAGTCTATGGGCACAAGTCAGATAGAAGTCGCCTTGAAGTAGTACAGGAACCTTTTCTAAAGTTGGAGCGACTTCAGTGGTGCTAATTAAGACAGCTCTCATTGACTAAAATGGGATTTGACATGTCATGCGACTTGGGGTCTCACAAGTCCGATCCCAAGTTGCGGCAGTGTAAACCGAACCTTAGAGTGGTAAGTGAATCCTTGACTTTCCGCCATCAATATTACAGGTTTGGAAGGAGGCCACTTAATTGTTGAATTATATGTTCACCAAATTTTCGAATTTTAGGTGGAACTGGCAGTATCAGCCGATGCCATTGGACGTTTTTCAGGCAGTGGTCTTAGTGGCTTATATATAGGGGAAAAATTGCACTTAGTGTGCTACAGTGGATTATTTGGGTGATATGTTGCGCTGCCATAAAATGCAATGCTTCCTCAATACAATGACAACAGAGGGTATATCAGAAAAAACATTATAAAGTCCTCCACAATATTCAAAATGCATCAAATAATGTAGTGAAGTGAGTATCCAGAAACCTGAAAAAGTGCTTAAGTGAAGAGAAAATGGTGTCCTTCCAATGATCAACAGTTGCAACACCCCATGCTCCCTAAGGGATAGATAGGAAAATAATATCTTCTTACCACATTTGAAGACCTTTCAGGGCCTATATACGCATTAGTGAGTAATAGGGATGAGCTTGATGTTCCACTCGAACACTGGGTGTTCGCCCGTTCGCTGAACAGCAGACATTATGGGGCGTTTGCGGGAAATTTGAGTGCCGGGGAACGCCCATAATACACTGCGAGATTGCAGTGCATTAGCGTCTGATGATTGGTCAAAGCATGCACTTGACCTGCATGCTTTGGCCAATCACAGCGTGCTCTGCTACGAGATCCCTAATTGGCCCCTAATTGGCCAAAGGCAAGGTGCCTTTGGCTAATCATAGCTCGGGGGGACTAAGTCCACGCCCCACACTATATAAGGCTGCTTACATAGTGGGCGCATGTAGTTTTGTTGGCGTGGACGGAGAGATAGCTTGAGTTAGATTAAGCAGGCAGGTTATTTAGTTACTGGCAGTGTATTTGAGATATATATATATATATATATATATATATATATATATATATATATATATATATATATATATACACAGTCAGTCTAGTGTATGTGTGTGTATGTATATATATATATATATATATATATATACACTCTGCATCTTGTGTAGACTATATATTCAGTGTATACTCTATATTTAGTCAGTGCAGGCCGTGTATTTGATATATGTACAGTCTAGTATATACAGTATCCTACAAAAGTGAGTACACCCCTCACATTCTTGTAAATATTTTATTATATCTTTTCATGTGACAACACTGAAGAAATGACACTTTGCTACAATGTAAAGTAGTCAGTGTACAGCTTGTATAACAGTGTAAATTTGCTGTCCCCTCAAAATAACTCGACACACAGCCATTAATGTCTAAACCGCTGGCAACATAAGTGAGTACACCCCTAAGTGAAAATGTCAAAATTGTGTGTTAAATTTGGTGTTATCACTCTCACTCTCTCATACTGGTCACTGGAAGTTCAATGTGGCACCTCATGGCAAAGAACTCTGAGAATCTGAAAAAAGAATTGTTGCTCTACATGAAGAAGACCTAGGCTATAGGAAGAGTGCCAAAACCCTGAAACTGAGTTGCAGACCGGTGGCCATACAGCGGTTTAACAGGACAGGTTCCACTCAGAACAGGCCTTGCCATGTCAACCAAAAAAGTTAAGTGCACATGCTCAGTGTCATATCCAGTGGTTGTGTTTGGGAAATAGACGTATGAGTGTTGCCAGCATTGCTGCAGAGGTTGAAGGGGTGGGAGGTCAGCCTGTCAGTGCTCAGACCATACGCTGCACACTGCATCAAAATGGTCTGCATGGCTGTCATCCTAGAAGGAAGTCTCTTCTAAAGATGATGCACAAGAAAGCCCTCAAACAGTTTGCTGAAGACAAGCAGACTAAGGACATGGATTACTGGAACCATGTCCTGTGGTCTGATGAGACCAAGATAAACTTATTTGAGTCAGATGGTGTCAAGCATGTGTGGCGGCAACCAGGTGAGGAGGACAAAGAAAAGTGTGTCTTGCCTACAGTCAAGCATGGTGGTGGGAGTGTCATGGTCTGGGGCTGCATGAGTGCTGCCAGCACTGGGGAGCTACAGTTCATTGAGGGAACCATGAATTCCAACATGTGCTGTGACATACTGAAGCAGAGAATGATCCCCTCCTTTCGGGGAGACTGGGCCGCAGGGCACTATTCCAACATGATAATGACCACAAACACACCTCCAAGACGACCACTGCCTTGCTAAAGAAGCTGAGGGTAAAGGTGAGGGATTGACCAAGCATGTCTCCAGACCTAAACCCTATTGAGCATCTGTGGGGCATCCTCCACTGGCAACCTATGAAGCTCTGGTGAACTCCATGCCCAAGAGGGTTAAGGCAGTGCTGGCACTATGCTTGACTGTAGGCAAGACACACTTGTCTTTGCACTCCTCACCTGGTTGCCGCCACACACGCTTGACACCATCTGAACCAAATAAGTTTATCTTGGTCTCATCAGACCACAGGACATGGTTCTCGTGCATCATCTTTAGAAGAGGCTTCCTTCTGGGATGACAGCCATGCAGACCAATTTGATGCAGTGTGCAGTGTATGGTCTGAGCACTGACAGGTTGACCCACCACCCCTTCAACCTCTGCAGCAATGCTGGCAGCACATACGGCTATTTCCCAAAGATAACCTTTGAATATAACGCTGAGCATGTGCACTCAACTTCTTTGGTCGACCACGGTGAGGCCTGTTCTGAGTGGAACCTGTCCTGTTAAACCGCTGTATGGTCTTGGCCATCGTGCTGCAGCTCAGTTTCAATCTTCTTATAGCCTAGGCCATCTTTATGTAGAGCAACAATTATTTTTTTCAGATCCTCAGAGAGTTCTTTGCCATGAGGTGCCATTTTGCACTTCCAATGACCAGTATGAGAGAGTGAGAGCGAACACATCACAGGTGAGGATGGTTACCTTTAATAGCCATTCAAACACCTTTGTGTCAACTTGTGTGCATGTTATCAGGCCAAAATCACCAGGGTATGTAAACTTTTGATCGGTGTCATTTGGGTAGTTTCTGTTGTCATTATGATTTAAAAAGAGTAAACACAGTTGTTTGATTTGATTGATAATAAATGGCTTCAGCCAAACACTAACCACGAGTGAAAGAAAAGTTTTTGTGTTCATTCATATTCTCTGAAAAATGGCTAAGAAATCATAAATTCTGCCAGGGTATGTAAACTTATGAGTACAACTGTATATACTCTGCCTTCAGTGTAGCCTATATATAAAGTGCATTCTGTAGTGTAAAGTTTCTAATACACTTCAGGTGGTGTACACAGTAAATAATACAGTATATAATACAGTGCAGGCGGTGTACACATTATATAATACAGTGTGGTGCAGTGTTAAAAAAACAAAAAGAAAACATCATGTTCGGAAGGCCACCAAGGAGAGGCAGATGCTCGCTGGCCACTAAAGGAGGGCAAGAAGCCTCTGTGTCTACAGTGAACAGTGAACAGTGGTGGTTGTGGACATGGTGCATCCACTGCAGGTGGCCGTGGGGTACGCTTGTCTTTTTTTTCTCCATTTTTTTATTGCTGCTGGCCGTGTTATTGAGCCACAACATGCAGAAGAGTTTGTGGAGTGGATAACAAAGTCGCCCTCATCCTCTGTCACCCAGGCTCATAGTAAATTGCCTTCCAATGCAGCTGCCAAAGCATCCTATTCCACCAGCTCCTTGTCCACAGCTACTCCTTCCGTTGCCCCACCATCATGCATGGAGGAGTCACCAGAATTATTCAACCATAGTGTCGGTTACATGCTGCTGAAGGATGCGCAGAAATTTGAAGGCTCCGATGTTGGTTCCCAGGTTGAGGAAGGGAGTAACGTGAGCCTAGAGAGAGAGGGTGCTACAGGAGGACAAGAAACTGGCAGTCATATTCCCCCAGCTGCAGCATACTGCCAAGTTTGCTCCAGTGATGAGGAGGGAGGGGATGATGAGGTCACTGACTGTACTTGTGTGCTTGAGAGAAGAGAGGAGGAAAGTGAGGAGGAGACACAACTCCAATGAGGCAACCTGTCCTCCAGGGGGCAGCTTAAGGGCAGCCACCCTATTGCATCACACCACAGAGCTCCGCAGGTGCAGGGCACTGCTGACTCCCCGCTGACTTGCAAAAGTTCCTTGGTGTGGGCTTTTTTCGACACGTGTGCAGCAGATCGCACAGTTGCTGTTTGCAACCTATGTCTGAAGCAGGTCAAGCATGACCAGAACAGCAGCCGCTTGGGCACCACATGCTTGACCAGACATAGACGACCTGCCATGCAGTCCATTGGCAACAGCTCCTGAAAAACCCACATCATAGAAAAAGGCGGACTTCTCCTTGCTCCTCATCTGGGATCTCAAACCCTATACTTATACTTCCAGTCCTCTCAAAAACCTGCACTGAGAAGAATGAACGTATAGCAATAGGTGTCCCAAGTACTTGCAGCCAATCTGCTAGCAATACACCACCAGTTGATTTCAGCAGGCAAATATTGCTACCCTAGTTGCTGAACCGTAAAAATAAATTCTGTCCCAGCCATCTACACGCTCAGCGTCTAAATCCTAGCTTGACCAAATTGCTAGCACTGCAACTGCTGCCTTTTCAGCTGGTAGACTCTGCCCTCTTTCGTGAATTTGTGGAATGTGCTGTACCAGTGTACAGTGGCAGGTTCCAAAATGGCATTTCTTTTTACGTAAGATCATTCTGGCTCTCTACCGTCATGTGGAAGGCAATGTTTTGGTCTCGTTGGACAGGTTGGTCAGCAGCAAGGTTCATATTACCGCTGACTCATGGTCCAGCAGGCATGGGCAGGGATGTTACCTTTCCTTCATGGCACACTGGGTAACTCTGCTGGCAGCTGGAAAGGATGCAGGACAGGGCCACCATACCTCCAAAAAGCTGGTGGGGATTCTGCCACAGCTCTCTGCTCCAACCCCTCCTCTTCTTCTTCCTCTATGGCATCTTCTGCAGAATTGTCCTCTGAACCAGCGGTGCTCCGTAAGCGTTCAAGGGGCTACGCAAGCAGTCAGGCTAAAAGATGCCATGCAGTGCTTTAGTTGGTCTGCCTAGGACAGTGGTCATCAACCCTAACCTCAGGGCTCACTAACAGGCCAGGTTTGCAAGATAACTGAAATACATCACAGGTGATATAATTTGGTGCTCAGTGATTGCAGTATTCTAGACTGCATCTCCCTTAGGTAATACATAAAACCTGGCATGTTAGTGGTCCGTGAGGACAGGGTTGATGACCACTGGCCTAGGGGACAGGAGCCACACTGGGGCAGAGATTCTGTCAGCTCTGCAGGGGCAGGCTCAGAGGTAGCTGATGCCACAGCAGCTTGAGCCAGGAATGGCTGTCTGCGACAATGGCAGCAACCTTCCCTCCGACAGGGACACTTGACCCATGTTCCATGTTTGGCACACGCCCTGAATTTGGTGGTGCAGCATTTCTTGACCAGGTACCCAGGCTTAAAAGATTTCCTGAGGCAGGCCAGAAAAGTCTGTGGTCATTTCTGCCTGTCATACAATGCCAGTGCTCGGCTGGCTGAAATTCAATGGGAATGAAACCTGCCCACCAACCGCCTCATTTGTGACATGCCCACCAGGTGGAACTCAACATTGGCAATACTGCAGCGGCTGCAAACACAGCAGAGGGCCATCAATGAGTACCTGTGCGAGTATGGCACCAGTACAGGGTCAGGGGAGCTTGGCTTCTTTTCGCCATGCCAGTGGCAACTGATCAAGGATGCATGCACTGTCCTGTCACCATTTGAGGAGGCCGCAAGGATGGTGACGAGCGACAATGCATGCATCAGTGACACTGTCCCTCTAGTCTTCCTGCTGGAGCACATGCTTTGTGGATTTATGGAAAGGGCAGAACAGCGGGAGGAAGAGGAGGACTTCCTTTCCTCTCAAGGCCCCCTTTATGCAGATAGCATTCCTGTGGGGCCACCAAATACACAGGAATAAGAGGAGTAGAAGGAGGATTGTGTCAGCATGGATGTAGAGGATAACATGCAGCAGTCTTCAAGGGATGGTTTTCAGTCTCCAGAAACCCAAGGAGTTGTATGTGGCTGGGAGGAAGTAGTTCCGGATAATGTCATCCTTAGTGACCCAGAGGACTCAGAATCAAATGCCTCTGCAAACTTGCGCTGCATGGCCTCCCTGATTCTGCAAAGCCTGCGAAAGGACCCTAGGATTCGTGGTATCAAGATGCAGGATCATTACTGGCTGGCAACCCTTCTTGATACACGTTACAAGGGTAAGGTTGCAGAACTCAGCCTGCCTTCGCAGAGGTTGCAGGACTCAGCCTGCCTTCGCAGAGGTTGCAGAACTCATCCTGCCTTCGCAGAGGTTGCAGAGGATGAAACATCTTCAGGAGGCCTTGAAGAAAGGTTTGTGCAATGCATTTCCAGACCCTGGGAGGCTTCCTCTGACTGAACGAAGCCTCAGCAACACGTTGTGCAGCACCAGGAAATGGTAAATTGAGGAGGCGGTGGAGAAGATGGCCGGCTGACCAATGCCTATTTTTCAGTCCTCAGTGCCAAGGTCTGATAGGTTCAAGCAACCATCGCCAGCGTCTGCATTATATGGTCCAGGAAAATCTAGGGGCAAGAGCAGACTTGGAGACCTTTCCAACAGAGCATCCACTGGGTTATTGGGTCTTGAGGATGGACGCACTGGCCAGAACTTGCTCAATATACAATCGAGCTACTGGCCTGTCCTGCATCCAGCGTGCTTTCTGAACGCACATTCAGTGCTGCTGGAGGGTTTGTAACAGATTAAAGAGTGCACCTGTCCACATTATAAAAATGAATCAGTCCTGGATTAGCAACTATCAATCCCCATGATACTGATGTAACTGATTGAATTTGCTATGGATCTGGGATCCCTTGAAGATTGCCTATCCTTTTCCTCCTGAATCTTGATGATGCTAGCTTCCAACAATATTTTCGGTTTAACAGGGGCATGTAATTACAATTTTTTAAATAGTATTTAGCAGCAGGGCCTGTTTATGCACACAACAAGAGTAACTGTGAGGGGTTACAGTGTTCTGGCACCACCAAAACCAAAGGCCCAATTTTTCTGCAGAATATATAGTGAAGTCTGTATAGTATATACTGCAGTTCAGAGTGCATAGTGCAGTTTGTGTAGTATATGTACTGCAGTTCAAAGTATATAGTGCAGTCAATGTAGTTACAGTATACAATGGGGACCGAAAGTATTCAGACCCCCTTAAATTTTTCACTCTTTGTTATATTGCAGCCATTTGCTAAAATCATTTAAGTTCAATGTTTTCCTCATTAATGTACACACAGCACCCCATATTGACAGAAAAACACAGAATTGTTGACATTTTTGCAGATTTATTAAAAAAAAAGAAACTGAAATATCACATGGTCCTAAGTATTCAGACCCTTTGCTCAGTATTTAGTAGAAGCGCCCTTTTGATCTAATACAGCCATGAGTCTTTTTGGGAAAGATGCAACAAGTTTTTTACACCTGGATTTGGGGATCCTCTGCCATTCCACCTTGCAGATCCTCTCCAGTTCTGTCAGGTTGGATGGTAAACGTTGGTGGACAGCCATTTTTAGGTCTCTCCAGAGATGCTCAATTGGGTTTAAGTTGGGGCTCTGGCTGGGCCATTCAAGAACAGTCACGGATTTGTTGTGAAGCCACTCCTTTGTTATTTTAGCTGTGTGCTTAGGGTCATTGTCTTGTTGGAAGGTAAACCTTCGGCCCAGTCTGAGGTCCTGAGCACTCTGGAGAAGGTTTTCGTCCAGGATATCCCTGTACTTGGCTGCATTCATCTTTCCCTCGATTGCAACCAGTCGTCCTGTCCCTGCAGCTGAAAAACACCCCCACAGCATGATGCTGCCACCACCATGCTTCACTGTTGGGACTGTATTGGAAAGGGGATGAGCAGTGCCTGGTTTTCTCCACACATACCGCTTATATTTAAGGCCAAAAAGTTCTATCTTGGTCTCATCAGACCAAAGAATCTTATTTCTCATCATCTTGGAGTCCTTTAGGTGTTTTTTAGCAAACTCCATGCAGGCTTTTCATGTGTCTTAGCACTGAGGAGAGGCTTCCGTCGGGCCACTCTGCCATAAAGCCCCGACTGGTGGAGGGCTGCAGTGATGGTTGACTTTCTACAACTTTCTCCCATCTCCCAACTGCATCTCTGGAACTCAGCCACAGTGATCTTTGGGTTCTTCTTTACCTCTCTCACCAAGGCTCTTCTCCCCCGATAGCTCAGTTGGGCCAGACGGCCAGCTCTAGGAAGGGTTCTGGTCGTCCCAAATGTCTTCCATGTAAGGATTATGGAGGCCACTGTGCTTTTAGGAACCTTAAGTGCAGCAGATTTTTTTTGTAACCTTGGCCAGATCTGTGCCTTGCCACAATACTGTTTCTGAGCTCTTCAGGCAGTTCCTTTGACCTCATGATTCTCATTTGCTCTGACATGCACTGTGAGCTGTAAGGCCTTTTATAGACAGGTGTGTGCCTTTCCTAATCAAATCCAATCAGTATAATCAAACACAGCTGGACTGGACTGTAAATGAAGGTGTAGAACCATCTCAATGATGATCAGAAGAAATGGGCAGCACCTGAATTAAATATATGAGTGTCACAGCAAAGGGTCTGAATACTTAGGACCATGTGATGTTTCTGTTTTTCTTTTTTAATAAATCTGCAAAAATGGCAACAATTCTGTGTTTTTCTGTCAATATGGGGTGTTGTGTATACATTTAATGAGGAAAAAAAATTAACTTAAATGATTTTAGCAAATGGCTGCAATATAACAAAGAGTGAAAAATTGAAGGTGGTCTGAATACTTTCTGTCCCCACTGTATATAATACAGTGCAGGGTATATAGTGCAGTGTACAGTATATAATATAGTATATTGAAGTGGTAAAGGGGAACCCTATGACAGAATTAAGAAAAAAACGGCATGGGTCCCCCTCCCCCAGTCCATACCAGGCCTTTTGGGTCTGGTATAGATTTTAAGGTAAACTCCACTCCAAATTTTTTTTTTAAAAATGGCGTGAGGGTCTCCCCCAAAATCCATACCAGATCCTTATCCAAGCAAGCAGCCATGGCAGGCCAGGAAAAGGGGGGACGATCGAGATCCCCCTCCTGAACCATACCAGGATGCTTGCCCTCAACATGGGGAGGGTGCTTTGGGGTCCCCCCCAAAGCACCCTTTTCTCCATATTGATGGGGACAAGGGCCTCTTCCCCACAACCCTTGCCTGGTAGTTGTGGGGGTCTACGGGCGGGGGAGTAATGGAAATCACCCATTCACCAAAAAAGTGTAAAAAAAAAAAAAGTATAAAAATGACAGGAGGCAGTTTTTGACAATTCCTTTATTAAAAAAAAAAGTGTCCCGCGATATCCGTCCATCTTCAAGTATGGCGCCTACGGACCCGTAAAAAAGAGAAAAAAAAAAGCTCCGTCTTGATTGGAGGCGTCCCGCCGACTGCTGTCTCTTGGCTGTGACAGCTGTTATATAGGCAAGGGCGCCCCCTTCTGACATCACGTGCCATCATTTTTTTTTTTCAATTTTGCCGTGGAGTTCCCCTTAACCACTTCAGCCCCTGAAGATTTGGCTGCTCGATACAGCACTGCATCGCTTTAACTGACAATTGCGCGGTCATGCGACGTTGTACCCAAACAAAATTGACGTCCTTTTTTTTCCCACAAATAGCTTTCTTTTGGTGGTATTTGATCATCTCTGTGGTTTTTATTTTTTTGCGCTATAAACAAAAAAAGAGCGACAATTTGGAAAAAAGCACAATATTTTGTACTTTTTGCTATAATAAATATCCTCAATTTTTTTTTTAAAAAGTAATTTTTTTCCCTCAGTTTAGGCCCATATGTATTCTTCTACATATATTTGGTAATAAAAATCGCAATAAGCATATATTGATTGGATTGCGTAAAAGTTATAGCATCTACAAAATAGGGGAAAGATTTATGGCATTTTTATTATTTCTTTTTTTTTTACTAGTAATGGCGGTGATCAGCGATTTTTATCAGGCCTGCAACATTATGGTGGACCGATCAGACACTTTTGACACATTTTTGGGACCATTGGCATTTATACAGCGATCAGTGCTATAAAAATGCACTGATTACTGTGTAAATGTCACTGGCAGGGAAGGGGTTAACAGTAGGGGGCGACGAAGGAGTTAATTATGTGTCCTAGAGAGTGATTCTAACTGTGGGGGGGGATGGGACTGCCTGAGTGAGGAGACCGATCGTTGTTCATACTTAGTATGACAGTGGAGAGAGGAGAACCGGTAGTGGAAGAAGACAGTGGAGAGAGGAGAAGAACCGTAGGATGAAGACATCACCAGAAGGAGAAGAAATGCCAGAGCTGCTTTAATCAATTACTTTGTCAAAAACCCGTGTACTATTTTTATTTTTGACACTTTTTTTGGGTGAATGGGTAGGGTTACAATGTACCCATACTTATTCACATAGGGTGGGGGGCCGGGATCTGGGGGCCCGCTTTTATAGAGGGGGCTTACATATTCCGATAAGCCCCCAGCCCCCGACAACCAATGGCCAGGGTTGTCAAAAGAGGCCCCTGTCCTAAGGTGCTTTGGGGCGGGGGGGGGGGGGGGGGGTGGCGCAGGCCTCTGCACAAGTCTGAACAAGCCTTTACTGGATGTTGTCAGTGTCAGCCCAGGAAGCTAGAATTTTCAGGAGATGTCTGCAATGGCAGCCTCAGTGAAGGTTTCTTTGAAATTAAATATTACCTGTTCAAGATGAAAGTTATTTGGAATATCACAGTATAATTATGACACATGTTAAATTCATAAAGAAGAAAGCCTAAATTCTGTTATTTCTGATGACCCATAAATAGAGTTGCACGATTAATCATTTTTACCGCCCTTGCAATCTTAACGCAGCATTTTCCTGATTCAGTGCAGAAAGTTCTCTGCTCACTGCTGACAGCTGTTCAAAAAAAAACAGGCAGCCTGCCAAGTTTATCACAACATGGCTTAGGCAGAGATAAAGAGAAACATTGTAACACTTAGTTCTTTTAGAATAGATCAAAGGAATGAAATTTGATCTGTAAATGAGGTCAGTTTAACCACTTAAAGACTAAATCTTTTTCTGACACTTGTTGCTTACAAGTTAAAATCATTATTTTTTGCTAGAAAATTACTTAGAACCCCCAAACATTATATATATATTTTTTAGCAGAGACCCTAGAGAATAAAATGGCAGTTGTTGCAATACTTGATGTCACTCTGTATGTGCGCAGCGGACTTTCAAACGCAATTTTTTTGGAGAATATATACTTTAATGAATTAATAAAAAAACTAAACAGTAAAGTTAGCACAATTTAATTCTGTAATGTTAAAGATGATGTTACGGTGTGAGAATCGTGATCTTTATTCTAAGTAAAATTCTCATTTTGACTACAATCGTGCAGCTCTACATATAAATGGGATACAATTAGTCTCTAAATTGTGGTAATTAGGAGTTCTGCAGGGATAAAATCAAACTCTTGAGAGTATCCTATTTAGTGACAAAGAGGATGAGTGTCAGGTATGTGGAGAGCACACAGAAATAATCAATATAGATAAAATGTTTGCTGGCTCATGGATTTGACAGACTCCTTCAGGAATTAAAGCTTATTTTGCTACTAATTGGAATAGGAGTCCTTCTTTTTCATTGAACACGTTTTTATGGATTGTGGTAAGAACTATGTATTGAGAGGCATTAAAACTGAGCTCCAGAAAACCACTTAACCACATGCCAACCGGGCCATAGCCAAAAAAACAAAGGGATAATTGATTGCCTTTGATAAAGTGACGTGACAGTCACGCAATGCGTCAGAGAGAAGAGAGGCGGTTTATTCGGCTGCTTGTCTTTCCGATCACGGCTGGGATCGGTGAGTCAGTGAGCCGCTTTTAAAGTTTTCACTGATACTGGAATTTTTAAATGTAAGTGGGTAATTATTTAATTAAATTTGATGATTTTACATACTTCACTATGGAGTCCTTCCCCTTACTTTTGAGCTAATCCTGCTTGGACAACTTGGAGATCGGGAGGTGCTTCATCATCTGCCATAAGGCTGGTATCACTCTGTCGGGAGCTGACGACATTCTAAACCACCTGGAAGCACAGAGTTTGTGAGGCTGCTTTTAGGCTGTTATCGCTCAGCCGGGAGGTGAGAGGCTGGGGGAACCAGTATCTGTACACACCTTTCTGTCATCACTGGAGATTTGTGGAAGATTTTTACAATTTATCACGAAGGAGATGTGAATGGGATTTTCTATTGTATAATTTGGATATATATGGGACTTTTTTGTTGCTTGTTTCCTTCTCAAAAATAACTTTAATTCACTTTGGGAGTCACAATTATTTTTTATCACACTCTGTGTGTCAGTTTGTGTTGGACACTGTTTTTTCCTACTTGCTGGTGCGCTATCATTTACTTTTTACAATTAATTTATTAAGTTACACTGTATGCTTTAGTAGATCATTATTCATTTACTATGTATTTTTTTATTTGAAACATTTGTTGCAATTTGGATGTTTTAGTATTCCACTTGTTTTTTATTTTGGATGCTGCACTGAATATTATTTGCACATTATTTTTGTAATTTATTTATATAGAGTGGTGGAATTTAGAGAACACTTTGTTGTTGGAGTTACAGATTTAATTAATTTTTACTCACGGGCGTATTTTATTGTTTGATGATATTAGGGATTTTTTATTTAAAAACAGGTTATCAATTATCTGTATCCCAGTCACTTAGTTCCCAATTAGCCGCACTCTTTGATGCAACATTGGTTTGGCGTGATCCTTGGTTGCACAAAAGTGGTGGAATATTAATTGACATGAATCTGACCTGTACCTGGAGTTTCTGTCCTGGTGTGGTTACTAGTTTCTTGTTACATAGCATTATCCTTTTTTGAATTATTAGTAAGCATTCACGCATTACAGATCCCTTTGCCTTTATATTTGAGATTTTTATCTGCATCTTCCTGATAGGATAGTTCCCTTTGGCGTCCTAGCATTTTGTATATTTAGATAAGCGCCGCAGATTTATCTTTCTTATCATTTGTTTGTAGGTGTGTGAACACTATTATTTGTGGCAGCTATTCTTTCCTACTTTGCTGAGCTTGATTTTATATATTGGTAGTGGTTTTATTTATCCATATTTTTATTTCTTTTTGGTGTGCGCACAAGTATCTATCACATAGAAAGCTGAAAATTGGTCTGGTTAGGAAGGGGGTTTAAGTACCCAGTGGTCAAGTGGTTAAAGCGGAGTTCCAGACTAAATTGAAACTAAGTCCTAATCAATTGAGCACCCCATTATGATGCTCCTCACATTACAACACATCTGATTGGTCACCTTGTGCTTCTTCTCCCTCCCCTCTCTGAACCTTGTACAATAGACTGCAAGAGGCTGATACCAAGTCAAATGAAGGTACATACACTACTTGCAGTTTAGAATACTTGTAAGGATGTGTTAGTGATTAAGCCCTTGTCTACCAAGGTACCACCTGGCTGCTGCCCACAGTGGTTCCTGTGCTCTCCCATTTCCTCAGGGCAATAGTAAAATGTCTCAGCATGGAGAATAGGAGGAGTTCAGGGAACATCTTTTCCCTGATTTACTCTAAAAGAATGAACTCCGAAGTAATGAGGATTGCATCACGTCTGAGTTCAGAGCTGTTACTCTCCTCCTGCTGTGGCCAGGAAAGCTGCTAGTCAAACACGATCTTTGCTTGATTGGCTACATTGGAGGCCAGGGATGACATTGAGGTTCTAATAGACCCCTGATGTCTCCTTAGGCTCAATTCACACCCATGCAGTTTGCTTTTAAGCGTTTCTGTAGTGCTTTTTGCTGTTTTTACAGTGATTTTACCTCAATTTTGATGTGTTTTTGCCGCAATTTGTGTTTTTTGTTTTGTTTTGTTGTTTGGGGGGGGGGGGGGGGGCGGGGGTTTGTTGTTGGGCAGACTAAAAAGCAAATTGTTGTAAAAACGCACTACATGTTTTTTTGCAGCTTCTATATTGAAGTCTATTGAACCAAAAAGCACTGTTTTGCATTTAAAAAGTCCCTGACCTGTTCCAAAGATGCAGAGGTACAAAAATGCATTAATGTGAATGTGTTCCATAGGGACCCATGTTAAAAATTATGTCCTGCGTTTCTGCAAAAAGCATGAAAAAAACGTGTTGGTGTGAATGGAGCCTTACAGAGGACCTGGCATCTTCCCTTGTTATCACATAGCCCCCCTCCCTTTTGATAATTAAAAACATATGTAAGGTCTGCACATGTATGTAAACATAAATTGTGTCTCACAAAGTGAGGTATCACTGCAAACATTGGAGTGAGAGCAATAATTCTGAGGTTTCAAGAGCTTTCATAGCATAGACAATGGACAATGCTATGGACAATTTTCAGTACCATGGGGGGTATAAGCATAATTTAAGTACATTTGGATGTTCTCTACTTTGCTGCTTAATTCATCCACATGGGTATTGTTTGATTAGGATGGAAAATGTGACTGTATGATGATTTCTATATCAAATCGGGGCCGTTTTAGTCTTTCTCATTGTCTGTATTAAGACTTCGAGTCTTTGTGCAAAGGGTGATGGGGTTTGTGAATGTAAAAAATGATCATATATGGTTACATATAGTGCAACTATGTTTAGCATTTATTTCTATACTTGTTGCAAATTGCTTTTATGCATGTCCATTTCCCTGGAAGTAAACCTGCTAGAGTTTGGAGTCCCATACTGAGCATTTATACTTCAAGGCTTCCCAGTCCACAGCATGTGATAAACTTTCCTCACTAATGGCAGTAAAGTGATCCTGAAAAAGAAGTGTTTAGAGAGGAACTTTCATTGCAGTGGATTATAGTGCTGAGGTTAAGTCAATGATATATAGACTTCTTTTGTACAAAATTAACTGTAGTATCTGGATATTACACCCCACCCCTTTTTTAACGTTTTAAATTTACTTTTTTTTTCTCTTTAAGAAAGTGCCCCCTGTGATACTGCTGCATGAGACAGTGGAAAATGAAGGAGCATGGACTGTTCTTCCTGTCATTCCACAGTAAGTATCCAATGTAAATGCTGGTAACATTAAATGAACATAATACTCTGTACTGTTATACCATATAGTAGCCATTGATGTACAGTTACCTGTAGATTTATCAACTCCATTTTGAAACTGTCTTCATGTGGTGCAAAATTAAGCTTAGCCTGCACTCACTGTACTTACAGTATTTACACTTATTTTGATTAGCAGACAGCTCAGTTTTGCCTTAAAGCATAACTGGATTGGCGTAGGGCCAACGTGGTGCCTATATTTAAAAAGGGATTAAAGTCTTTACCAAGTAACTATAGTTTACCTTCTATAGTCGGGAAGATACTGGAGAGTTTAATAAAAGACCACATAGATGAGTTCTTGCTGGAAAAAAGTATTTTAAACTACAGACAGCATGGATTCATGAAAGACAGAAGTTGTCAAACAAACCTAAATTCTTTTCATGGGGAGGCAAGCAAAACCTTGGACAGAGGGGTGGCTGTGGATGTCGTATACTTGGATTTTGCAAAAATGTTTGGAAGGATCAGTTTGTAAATGGATAGAAAACTAACTAAAAGGCCGTATTCAGAATAGTGGTTAATGATTCTTACTCTGAATGGTCTAAGGCTATTAGTGGTGTACCCCAAGGTTCAGTGTTGGGTTCCTTAATTTTTCATATATTTTTAAATGATATAGGGTCTGGGATTAAAAGTACCATTTCAGCCTTTGCAGATGACACCAAGCTATGCAGTGGAATAACATCCTTACAGGATGTCTCTGTTGTTGAAATTAACTGCTTCAGCCCTGGAAGATTTGGTTGCTCAATGACCAGGACATTTTTTGCAATTCGGCACTGCGTCGCTTTAACTGACATTTGCGTGGTCGTGCAACGCTGTACTAAAACGCCAAGTCCTTTTAGAACCCTCTGATTGATGCAGATTGGGAGAACAAAATATCTCCCAGTCCGCTTTGATGACCGGTGTCAGGTCCTTGTCTGTTGGCAAAATTTGGAGATGTTGAGATATAATGTTTTTAACTGAATTAAACTCCTGCGAATATGTTGTGACAGAAGTAACAGGTTTAACAGATTTGGCTCCTTCCACTTTGTTTCTTTTCTTGTGTGACTGCTTTAAGAGAGAGGTTCTATCTCTATCCCTAGCAATATTTACAGCTCAATCAATATATTTTTGTTTACATTTGTGTGCCTGCAATCTGGAAGTTACTACACCGCATTCATTAGAGAAACTGTCAAGTGTAGAACAATTACATTTAGCTCTAGGAAGTTAATACTGTTTTGATGGTGATCGGAACTAAACTCAAGATTAAGGGAATTGTTATTGGCATAGATAACAAAAGATGTTAGTGGACAGACCTTCCCATATAAAGAGTGGGTCGTCTATATAACGACCATACCATATGATGTGGTCCCTGAAGAGAAACATCTCCCCCCCACTATCCCATATAAAGATTTGCTAGAGAGGGAGAAAACTTGGCTCCCATTGGAGCTCCTTTGCATTGCAGATAAAAAACATTATTAAAAATGAAAAAATTATGTTTGAGCAAAAAACCAACCGTTAGAACAATGAACTCTTTTAATTCCATGCTATATGAACTGTAATGATATAAGTAAAATTTAAGTGCTTCTTATGCTAGTTCATGAGGGATACAGTAGTACAAGGATTTGACATCCATTGCAATCCAACTGAAAGTATCCAGCCGTATTATAATTTGTGTGCTAGCTAGAAGTTGTAGTGTATTTTATATTACCTGATAACCTAACGACAAGAGGCTATAATTATTGATCAACCCAGTGGCCCAGCCTTTCAAAAAGAGAGCCAATGCCTGCAACTATAGGTCATCCCTGAATCGGTGCAGTGTTCTTGTGTAGTTTGGGCAAATGGTGAAAGACTGGGACCACTGGTTTGTCAACAAAAAGATATTCAAGCATTTTTGATGTCAGAACTCCCATATCTTGCCCTGTGTCTAAGAGATGAGACAGCTGTGATTTAAAATCAGAGGTAGGGTTATTCTTTAATATTCGATATTTTGACATATCATTGAGTTGGCGTAAAGCCTCAATTTTATAAGCCTCGGAGTTTAAAACCACTACTGCTCCACCCTTATCGGCTTGTGTTTTATAGTTTTTTTTTATTGCTGCCCTTTCTGATTTTGCTAAATTGTCATGAGAAAAATGTAGAGTTTTTTTTTTCTACCTTGTCATTAAGTTTGACCAAATCTTGCTCCACTGGTGTCTGAAACTTCTCCACAGCTGCACTTTGTGTATGTACAGGGTAAAAATTACTTGTTACTACTTACACATTTACTGTCCTCAATACCATATATTTCACCTACTGATTCCGACTGCAAACTCTCCAGATTTGACCGTATAAGCAGGTCCTGGAAATCAAATATATTAGAAATAAATAATGTGTCATTCTGGGGAGACACAGGTGGAAGCCCGATAGACTTAGACTCAGTGTGGAAATGTTTCCTTAAAGTGGAATTCCACCCATTTAAAAGTCAGCAGCTACAAAAAGTGTAGCTGCTGACTTTTAATAACCAGACACTTACCTGTCCCACAGTCCAACAATGCGGGCACACCAAACCCTGCTTCTAACTGTGGGCGCCTGGCTGTGGCTTCACAGCCGGGCATGCACTGCGCATGCGCGAGCCACACTAAATGGCCAGGCAATCTTCTGGGACCTGTGGCGTGTCCCAGAAGATTGTAGGGAGGGAGGAGGGAGAGGTGATCTTCCTTCCGGCGCCATGGTGCCAGGGGAGGAAGTGTGAGCTGGGTACCTCTAAAAACAGGGTACCCGCTCCCCCCCAAAAAAAAAAATTACATGCCAAATGTGGCATGTCAGAGGGTCACCAACACTTAAAGCGGAAGTTCTATTTTTGGGTGGAACTCAGTTCTACAAATGTCAAAATGCAACATAGGAGAAAAAGAAAGACCTTTCGATAGGTGAGACAGTTACGAGCTAGAGAGCTGGATATGCGATAAATTGACTACCTTAGCTACATTGCCAGAATTCAAGTCTGTTGTCACCTGCATTAAGTTTTCTTGTTCCTCATTTGGCAAGGGTAGCTTTGCCTTTTGCTGGCTCTGTCCGCCTTGTCGTATTTTTTTTTTGTTCCTTTGATTTTTTTGTTTAACACTACAGTACTGGGCAGTTTTTTGAAGAGGAGGATGAAGCCTCACAACCCATGTCCTTAGAGAATACAGATGATGTAGAGCAGTGGTCATCAACCCTGTCCTCAGGGCCCACTAACAGGCCAGGTTTGCAAGATAACTGAAATACATCACAGGTGATATCATTTGCTGCTCAGTGATTGCATTATTCTAGTCTGCATCTCCCCAAGGTAATACATAAAACCTAGCCTGTTAGTGGGCCCCGAGGACAGGGTTGATGACCACTGATATAGAGCTATGAGATGTAACAGACAATCCTCCATCCATGGTATCTGAGATTTTCGATTGTGAGTCTGATTGCTCCGGTGAGCTGAAATTCACATGCCTCTGTGTCTTGTTTCTATGGTGTATTTTGTTTCCGAGGATTGATTGAGGTCTGTCTGACCGTTTGCCTGTATAGATCAAGCCACTTTGGTAATCTAGTAAGTCTCTCAAAAACTTTTGTCTTTTGTTGTCTATTAAACACTTCAGCCCCGGAAGATATTACCCCCTTCCTGACCAGAGCACTTTTTACAATTTGGCACTGCGTCGCTTTAACTGACAATTGCGCGGTCATGCTGTACCCAAACGAAATTTGCGTCCTTTTTTTCCCCACAAATAGAGCTTTCTTTTGGTGGTATTTGATCACCTCTGCGGTTTTTATCTTTTTGCGCCATAAACAAAAAAAGACTTTTTGCTATAATAAATTTCCCCCCAATTTTTTTTTTTTTTTAAACAAATTTCTTCATCAGTTTAGGCCAATATATATTCTTCTACATATTTTTGGTAAAAAAAAAAAAAAAAAATCACAATAAGCGTATAATGATTGGTTTGCGCAAAAGTTATAGCATCTACAAACTATGGGAAGGATTTATTGCATTTTAATTAATTTTTTTACTAGTAATAGCGGTAATCTGCGATTTTTAGCAGTACTGCAACATTGCGACGGACACATCAGACACTTTTGACACATTTTTGGGTCCATTGACATTTATACAGCGATCAGTGCTATAAATATGCACTGATTACTGTGTAGGAAAGGAGTTAACACTAGGGGGCGATCAAGGGGTTAAATGTGTGTTCCCTCAGCATGTTCTAACTGTATGGGGATGTGACTGACTGGGAGAAGAGACATATCGTTGTTCCTACTTAGTAAGGACAAATGATATGTCTCCACTCCCCTGACAGGACAGGGATTTGTGTTTACACACACAAATCCCCGTGCTGGCTCTCGTGCACACGATCGCGCATGGCTGGCAGTGATCGTGCCTGCTGGCCACGCGCATCGGGTCCCCCACTGTGCAGCGGGCATGCGTGCGCCCTCTGGCGGCTCTTAAAGGAAGGACGTACCCATATGGGGACTTGGCCAGGGGAGCCATTGTCCCACAGTATTTCTGCATGAGCCAGTCGGGAACCAGTTAAACTCTGTTCAAACTCGTTGAGAGAATCAGCAAGATCCGTGTTAAGTTTTGTATGCACTTCGGTGGCTTGGTATGCTGTGAGAGATTCTCGAATGGACTCAGTTTCCTCATTGATAGAACCAAGTAGTTTCTCCTCCTGTGTAATAAATAACCCCATCAGATCAAGCGAACATTTAGATAGAACACCATTCCATTTCACCATAAACTCTTAGGAGTAAGATGTTGAGGGTGTTTTTTTTTTATTCTCAGTCACATTGGGGTCTTAGACTCCTCAACATATTGCTTTAGACCCTCTGCCTCCCACCATATCCTGGTTTCTTTAATTAAAGCTGTCTTCAGTTGCTGGAAGAGAGAGATACATGTAGATTCTTCCAATATGGGGTCCTTGGTATAAACATATCCTGGTTTCTTTAATTAAAGCTGTCTTCAGTTGTTGGAAGAGAGAAATACATGTAGATTCTTCTGATATGGAGTCCTTGGTATAAACTTGCGATATTTTCCTTGTCAAAAGAAGTTTATTGAGTATACAATATTATAAAGATACATAAAGTAAGTTTACAAGGATCTATAAAGTAAGCTCATTGTTTTACAGTAGGGTTTATATAGGTAAATATCATGAAATTTCAAATATTAAACATTGGGTTCACGTAAACCTAAATTAAAGATATATATCATTTCCTTAGTTACTTTTGTAGGTATTTAAATGATTTATACCTACTATACATATTGTTTACAGGTAGAGTGTATATAGGTCAAATAAATTCTGATAATGAGCTTTAATCGTAAGGTGGAGAAAAGGAAGGAGAAAGAAGAAAAAGGGTAGAAAGGTAGAGGTATGGTCCACAAGGTTGTTCCGCTCGTCAGTTTATTATTCTTTTTAGTTCTCTTTGAAGCCTTAGAATGGGTGTCTCTGTAAGTCATTTAATCTGTTACCATGGCAACAGGACAGAGTCATTGAAGTTTGACAGGAACTGTTGTTTTATCCAAGGATGCCAAAGTTTTTCAAATTTTGGAATTTGATTTTGATCGATGGCTACCATCTTAGCATGGGACATTGTATTATTCATTCTGTGAATTGTTTCTGCTAGTACCAATGTAGGAGATTTCCATGCCTTGGCCACTGTTTGTTTTGCAGCCGTTATTAGTTGGATCATAAGTTTGAATTGAGAGAGTGTTAACCATTCCGGTTTTAGATTAAGTCAAGTTATATATGGATCTGGTTGTATTATTTTTTTAAATATTTTAGATGCAATCACGAAGACTTCCTTCCAGAAGGTTTGGATTACTGGGCACGTCCACCATATGTGTAAATGTGTGCCTATTTCTGGGCATCCTAGAAAACAAAGAGCTGAGGTATTAGGTATATGTATAGAAATTTTTGATTTGGAGATATCTAAATATCTCAGAGTTTGGTAGATCATATTTTTCTCTAAGCGATGGGAATGAAAGGAATGATTTAGATGCTATGAAGTCATTTAGTGTCTGAATGCCTGATGTTGTCCAAGCTTTAAAAGAATTTGGGTAGATCCATGCTGGATAAAAGGCCGGATTTCTGATAAAAGAAAGGAGAGGATTGTGTGGAGATTGTAACTATTTGGTTTTTAGTTTATCCCAGAGAGATAAGAAGTGTTTAGTTATGGGATTATGAATTTTAAAGCGGTCTTTAGGATCAAGCCATAATAAGTTTGATATTAATAGAGGGTCATTTTCTGAAGCCTCTATAAATACCCATAATGGGATTTTCTGTTTTGCATGGTATTTGGACAGACTGGCCAAATGTGCTGAACTTGCGATATTTTCATGCCTCAATCCATATTGTATTTCCAGTATATGTTAGTGACCATACAAATAACATGGTCCAAATCAAATGATTAAAGTAAAACAAACAGATGGTGGTTGCCGTATTTAGGTCCTCTGTAAGGGCAGTTTTCACAGAGCGTGGTGTAGTGAAGGTAAAAAAGATAGCAAGCAGGAAGTATACACCGCTTTGATCTGTGAAGCCCACTGTGAAGGGTTTCAGAAACGGTACACCCAAATCCAGGTGCTGCAAGGCTCAGGATATCCTTCCTACATCCAAAAACCATATCCAGAATGATGAAACAAAAGAGCCGGCACCACTGGAAATTCCATCTGTAATCTTTATTAAGTCATGACCAGGTTAAAAGACTAAAGAGGGAAACCACCAGGGAGTATCACACTGTAATCCCTTGCCACATCCCAATTAGAGAAGAAATTGTAGAGGTAAATGCCCCAGGGATTGTGCGGGCAAGGGAGGGTGAACCAGACTTTTTAAAGGAGTAACATTGTATAAAACAGTACAAAATTTATTGGGTAGAAGTGTACATGAAGTAGATAAACAATTTTATACACCTAAAAACAATTGCTGGATACAAACAATAAACAGCAGCTACATTCTGGAGCACACAGATGATCACCAACTAAATCAATTGGATTGTGTGGTCACAAAAGTCCCAACTTTTTTCGGAATATGGGTGTAAATACTCAATTCCTTCCTCAGGTATTAAATTGAAGTAAGCTGTTTGTTCTATGAACAGAAAAATATGTGTAAGAAATACAAAATGATGAATGATAAACAAATAAATATGTAGAAACACAGTAGTTGAACAGCAAGGTATATAGTGACAGGACAATTGAGATGATTGGTACTCACAAAGTTCAAGTCCTTTAAAATATAATGCACATCAGAATTCACCGATAGAAGGGGTTTTCATCTCTAGACCTGCTCAGTCACACAGAGAGGGGAGCTCTGGGGTTCATACGTGAGGCTTATAGGTATATGCCACACAACACTGTAATGCCCCGTACACACGGTCGGATTTTCCGATGGACATTGTCCGATCGGAGCGTGTTGTCGGAAATTCCGACCGTGTGTGGGCGCCATCGGACATTTTCCATCGGATTTTCCGACACACAAAGTTGGACAGCAGGAGATAAAATTTTCCGACAACAAAATCCGATCGCGTCAATTCCGACCGTGTGTGGCCTGTTCCGACGCACAAAGTGCCACGCATGCTCAGAAGAAATTCCGACACGGGACAGCTCGTTCTGGTAAACTTAGCGTTCGCAATGGATACAGCACTTTCGTCACGCTGCAATGTAAAAAATGGTTTAATACAGCGCACTCTCTTCTTCTTTATAATGTGACAAGAATTAAGTAGTTTTGCTGCTCATATTCACACACACTTCTCACAAAGTTTTATTTGTGTTTTTTTAGTGGGATTCCCTCAATATATTGTTATTAGTTGTCACATCTGACAGTTTTATATTTTTTATGGGTTTTTTTGTTTTGTTTTTAAGCCTTTTTTTTTCTTTAATGTTTGGATTTTTTCCAAGGCTGATCTTTGTTCAATGTTATTTTTATTTTTACTCCAGAATATTTTTGTGTGTGTTTTGTGTGGCAAGTTACCCCAACACCATTGATATCTTTTATTATTTAATCTCCATGAGATTTTTTGTTGTTGGTGTCCCTTGTTCATTTCACATTGTATATTAGAAATGTACCTGAATCCTCACAAACAAACCATCATTTTTGAAGTAAAACACATAGGAGAGTATAATTCAAAACAAAAATCCTTTATTAAGGGCTCAGAACCAAACAAAGAGGAAGGCAACACTGGATCAACAGGAGAAATTAGTGAAGCCTGGGACCCCCACGGCAGACATCAATTCTTAAACCTCAAAATTGGTGGCCTGAGGAGTCCATATGTAAGAGAGGGCAGTCTGGTCCGGGATTCACAGAGATCCGGATAGCAGCAGATGACATAAGTGTCCCCAGGCTGTGGTACCACAAGAGGCTGCATCTTTTGGCCGACCAGACTGGATCCAGGGTCCTCACTGTCTGGTCTTCCTTTCACACTTCCTTCCGGGCTGTGGCTGTGCAGTTGGAGATGTGGCAGGAGGAGGAGTAGGACCTGGAGGAGGAGTAGGACCTGCAGGAGGAGGAGGAGGACCATCGCGAAGGTGTGTTTGAGGTGTAATTTGGCCCCTCATACCTTTCGCCAGAGCCTCTGATATGAGGGCCTCACACATGGCTTTTTGGCCCTCCTCCATCCTCTGCATTTTATAGGCTATGAATGCAGCAATGTTCTCCTGCCTGGTGTGGGGTGCTCCCAGGACCTCTGTAGCCCTACAAAAAAATCTGATAGCAGCCTCCTCTAGGGTACTCCTCCTACTGCCACTTTCTGTTTCCAGGGGGGGTGGAGGGACCTGCAGATCAGCCAGCCGGCTCGGCCCGGCCACCTCCTGGCTGAGACTTCCCTGTGTATGAAAAAGGGACATGGTTTTAGTTTTTGCATCATCAATCACAATCATAAATTAGTACTCCCAACTAACATCTAGTTAACATCATTGATTGGACAAGCAGAAATATTTAGAGGAATGCTATACCTGGCTCAATCTGGGCTCCTCCACATGTTGCTGCCTGGAAGGCCCAGGTTGGGCGTCAGAAGCCTCAGCCGGGGGGGAAGGAAGCGTGGAAGGAAGACTGGAGAGTGATGACCTGGGTTCAGTCTGGCCTGCCAGAAAGTGCAGCCTGTCGTAGTACAACATCCTGGGGACATAGATGTCATCTGCTGCTCCGGATCTCTGTGAATCCAGGACTTTCTTGCGCTCCCTCAGATATGTGCTCCTCAGGCCACCAATGAAAATCTTTAAAAAAGTGATGTCTGCCGTGGGGATCACCTGCTTCACAATTTCACACAATTGCTCCAGTGCTGCCTTCCTCTTTGCTTGGTTCTTGTAATGGGGGTGTTTAATCTCCCACAGACAGGGCAGCTCCCTTAGCATCTCTATGAAGACTGAAATGAAGTCCTGATCTTTCAGTACCATATCCATGTTCACTGCAAGACACAACACAAGACAAAGCCTAATGTCACACCAAACTCTCCTAATCTTGTTACAATATAGGCCTCAATCTATAGAAGCAGTATAGGCCCAAGTTTGTCTCTTACCTTCGTTCTTACGATCGCCGCGTTCAATGCTCCTTCCTCCGCTCACAGATCAAACGTAATACGCACGCGTGTTACGCTTTATATACACTGCGCATGCGTGTAACTCCGCCCGCCCCTGACGTTCTTTCTAGTGTATTCCCCGCCCCTTTTCGTTCGCGCAGTGGGGGAAGAGCATGATGGCGGACATACAGCAGGTGCGGGCTAATTGTAGCAACGAGGAGGAGGAGGAGGAGGAGGAGGAAAGGGCGGATCCAGGCACGTCCCGATCCAGAAGGAGACGTTTTAAGGCCACAAATATGTCGTTTGGGGAGATGTTGGAGATGGTCAACATCATGAGGAAGTCCGACTATCACGGAAAATATGGGCCTTACCCCAACCCCAATATCCGAAAGGCCAAAATCATGGCGAAAGTGGTCAGGAGTCTAGAGCGAAATTTCGGGGTACGAAGGTCTAAAGATCAGCTCAGGAAGCGGTGGTCGGACCTGAAGTTGAGAGAGCCAGAGCAGTACCGAAAGATCCGGAGAGTGCTGCAAAAAAGTAAGTAGTTGTGCTGTGTTCCTATTCTTTCTGTCTTTATTACGTTCGTTCTGCTCCATATGCTTTGATTAGTTGTAACGTTTCCAAAGGTCAACTTTAATGTTCATGGGCACATTATTCGTTCGTATCAAACATTTTTCTTTCGGCCTCTAGAACACCATTGTTTAGGCCATATGCATTTTCACACATTTTTGGGGGCCTACTTGGATGCCAAATATTTGTTTGTGTAGATGGGTTTGTTACTAGAATGAAATGCAAACTAGATTGTGTGTAAGGAGAGGACACTGAGCAGCTGTTTTCACATCTGGACACTGGAGCACTAGTGTGGGACACAAGAACACCATTTTTATTAGGGGGCCACACAGGTGCTCCAGTGTATACTATAGGGGGGTCTCCATCTGTGAAGCTTGTACCAAACAGGTAAAGTATTGCAGCTTGACAAAGGGCAATAAAAAATATACATCTTGGAACTCGGCTAAAATAGACAATTGTACCCCACTTCCAAGCAATGTTTCCTATTTCTATAGTTCTGCCATCAAATATCTGTGTGCTAAGTATACCATTTTTGTTTTACATAGGGGAGAAAAGACTCGGACACCCCTCATCCCAGGAGACCAGAGACCCCCCCTCTCTGGAAGAAGGGGAAATACCAACCCAAGAAGCTGAGCAGGAGGAAGAAGAAGACGTGGTGGAGATTGGCACCACAACAGGTGAGTGTCTGCGACCACAGACTCAGGTAAAAGAGATGGCTGGTGGCAGATTTTTGAGACCTTTTTTTTTGTTCTTTATCTCTTTTTAGGTGATCGTGATGTGAGGGATCCAGAACGCTTTACATCTGAAAGTGCCCAGATACTCATCGGGGAGATCATGGGGTGTAATCTCCAATTGCAAAACATACATCAACAAATCAGTGATGTTATTAAAAAAAATAATAACATCATTGATGTTTTGGGGCGAATTTAAACCCCACAAAATCACCTGTTTTATGGTACCAAACTTTTTTCAATGTTTAGAAAAGCCAAATTTGGAGGATGCACACAGTGTGCCAACATGTGCTATCTGCCATCACGGGAGATCAATGGACGCGTTTTGGGGGGGCAACCCCTTCCTCAATTATAAAGTAGCGTTGAGGAAGGGCTTGCTCCCCCCAAACACGTCCCTTGATCCCCCATGATGGCAGATAGCACATGTGGACATTTGTAAATTGGTGTGCATCTTCCAAATTTGGCTTTTCCAGGGGTGATTTCCCCCCATCTGAACGCTATATCAAACCCAGTTCCTAAATACTGATGTCTGATATAGCCTTCAGGTTTTACCTAATGTGAACTTTGTAGGTTCAAGTTTTTTGGCTTTCTTGTTGGTTTTACACAGGCCTGTTTTATCTGAAATGGATATTTTGATTTTTCATAATGCTACTGCAAACATTGTTATACAACAAACATGTTGGTTTGTTTTAAAAACCTTTGGTAAATGCGCATGTGATTGTGCAGGTATAAAAAAGTGCCTTACTCAAGAATGTGTGGATTATTGTCTCAACACTACAACACTTTTGGGGTGATGTAATTGTTGTTTTATGCACAAATGGGGGTTATTTCCTAAGGGCAAATCCTCTTTGCACTACAAGTGCAGGTTCAGTGCAGTTGCAAGTGCACTTGTAGTGAAATGTGTTTTTGCATTTAGGAAGTACCAGCCAACACTGTTTTTTATAAGGTTACCCAATCACGACATTTTCTGCACTCAACACATTTCTGTCAGGGTCAGCTAAAACAAACACAAGCAGTAAATGTCCACCAAGAATTTCTTTTGGTTGTTTTTTATTTGAAAAAGGTGTCACATATTGTCTGGCATATTGATAGCCCCCCTACCCTCAAAGAAGTCCAGGTATCGTAACCGGACATCACGGGCATTCAGGGAGGGCAAGCCAGGACGGCCGCTTTCAAGTGCCGTCATTGTTGATGTATTTGGGATTCCGGCCTCAGGCCCAACTGAGCCAGCATAGTTGGCTGAATGTTTTCGTAGAAAATTATGGAGAACACAGCAGGCAAGTATTATATGGTTCAGTTTATACTCCGCCATATGGATGGGTGTCATAAATAATCGGAACCGGCTGGCCAGGATTCCAAATGTGTTCTCCACCACTCTTCGGGCTCTGGCCAGCCGGTAATTAAAAACCCTCTGTTCCGGGGTGAGGGTCCTCATCGGGAATGGCCGCATCAGGTGGTCCCCCAGCGCAAATGCTTCATCAGCAACGAACACAAATGGGAGACCTTCAACATTGTCCTCTGGAGGTGGCAAGTCCAAGCTGCCATTCTGGAGACGCCTGTAGAACTCCGTCTGGGCGATCACTCCACCATCGGACATCCGGCCATTCTTCCCCACGTCCACATACAAGAAGTCGTAATTAGCCGACACCACCGCCAACATCACTATACTATTAAACCCCTTGTAATTATAATAGTACGACCCCGAGTTGGGTGGTGGGACGATGTGGACGTGTTTCTCATCAATTGCCCCTCCGCAGTTAGGAAAGTCCCACCGCTGGGCAAAGTGGGAGGCCACAGTCTGCCATTCCTGTGGCGTGGAAGGAAACTGTTGAGGAAAAAACAATAAACATTACTATTTTTTCACAGAAACCTGGCAAGCAGATTAGACACAAACATTATGGGTCAACCTCCAGATAGCATTTATTAAGGGGAATTTAACAACAACAAAGTATAAGGTACACCTATCATATTCCCCCCCCCCCCTCATGGGCCATTTCTAACATTATAGGGGGGGGGGGGACTCTTGGACAGGTAACCCTCTTCACTTCATTGAGAGATGAATGCCTAAATACAGGGTATTACTTGGAACAGCCCCTCCTTAGTTACACTATTGGCAGCCCACTGGACAGGTAAGAAGTGTCATAATACAAAGATATAAATACACACTGTACACATTTGAGCACATTTGGACATTCTGCTATTACCTATCAAGATCATAATAGGATACAAGAACTTTAAACAGTACCATTGGAAAGTATACAGGCAGGCCCTTGCACTACATGCTTTGGGGAATTCATCCATAAATCTAAGCACTAAAGAGATGGGTATAGTGTGTATGGGTTTGGCAAAGTCAGCAGATAGATGATTGAGGATAGAGAATTGGGATCAGCTGACTTAGCAGTTGGGGGAGGGAGGGTTACAAAAAATTTGGGGACACCACAAAAAAAAGCCTCTGGCCCTCTGCCTGAATTTAAATCAAAAATAACATTTCAAAACATTTTAGGGGGTGTTTGGGGTAAAGCACTACTATGGAGCTGATAAAATACATTGTTAAGTAACTACATGAGGTGAATATAGGGCAGGAGACACCATGCTGGGGAGGTTATTGAAGGGCAAATATGTATGAAGGACCTAAAATAATAATTACATAAAAATCCAGCATGCATGAGGACAAAGGGGACATTCACAGCATAATACAATCATGGTAATTAGGGAATGAGGAAAGAAATACAATATATTATCAAACATTCAATACAATAAAATGTGATATAAAAGGATAAAAATCTTACCTTCATATACTCCTTCTGTAGGACCTGGATGATGGCAGAACAGGTCTCTGGGATAATGATCCCCAGAGCCTGGGGGGAGATGCCTGTCGAGAACTTGAGGTCCTGCAGGCTTCTCCCTGTGGCCAAATACCGCAAGGTAGCGACCAACCTCTGCTCCGGAGTGATGGCTTGCCTCATGCAGGTATCCTGCCTGCTGATATAGGGGGTCAGAGAAGCCAACAAACGGTGAAATACGGGGTCCGTCATCCTGAGAAAGTTCCTGAAATCATCAGGATTATTCTCACGGATCTCACGGAGCAAAGGCATATGACAGAACTGGTCACGCTGAAGCAACCAATTCTTGGTCCATGAACTCCTCCCCACCCTGTTCATGGACTGGACTTGTGTCAAGGTCAGGACCCCAACACCAAGCGCCCGCACAGCACGAACTCTACGAGGAGTACGCATACGCAACATGGCTAGAAAACGGTCGGCTGCTCAGAACGAAGTAACAGAACGCACTGAAGAACAGCAAGGTCTGTGAAGAGCGACCTGAAAAACAGCAACGAGCGGACAAGATCGCACAGAAAACTCCAATACGAACTGACTGCACGCACTGAAGAGCAGATACAAACCCACAAGCACAAACTGAGCGGCAGAAAACGATCTGAAAGCCACGAGTCTGAAAAAGCGCGAATCGTCTCTCACCAAACTTTTACTAACACGAGATTAGCAAAAGGAGCCCAAAGGGTGCCTCGCTTGGTTCTGAACTGGCCTTTTCTAGTCTCGTCGTACGTGCTTGATGTCACCGCGTTCTTGGCGATCGGAAATTCCGACAACTTTGTGCGACCGTGTGTAGGCAAAACAAGTTTGAGCCAACATCCGTCGGAAAAAATCAGAGGATTTTGTTGTCGGAATGTCCGAACAAAGTCCGACCGTGTGTACGGGGCATAAGTGTCAGAATCCCCATAACAGAGCATATAAAGTGTAATATATATATGGTTGGAACATGCAGCGTCCCTGTCGCCAAAAATCACATCAAAGCTCATAAGGATCAACCAAACAGATGGGAAGACAGATCTAGCACAAAAGATCAGTGGGTTGGCACAACAAGCCATAAAATGCAAGAGTATAAAACTGAAGGTATAGATATAAATCAGCATGTCATATCATAGCATATAAGCAGGCTCATCACCGTGGACATGGCACAGCACAATATTTAAAATATTAACTGCAGAACATGCGGGCAAAATGACAGAATGGTCTCAGAGGCAGTATGAAATAAAAAGTGCAAGATCCAAACGATTGCTTACCTCTGTATATCGTTTTATGTGGATTGCTGGTGTAAAGCACAGTGTGATCCTGTCTGTGTAGCAACTGAATGGCATACTTACCTGCTTATAAAAGTGAACAGGGAGGGGAGAACCGTAATGTAACCGCCCATCCATGAGGACAATTGTCCAATGGTTGAGGCTGATAGGTGTCAGGTGAATGAAGAGTCCATCAAAACGATGAACCCAAACGATCACCTGTGCACTGAGTGTGCCTAAAAACCTGTCTTCCTGTGATCTCCGGCTTGCTCACCATGTCATGAGGCGCGATGATGTTTTTTTTTCCACCTGACCTGTACTTGCCGCCTATTCATCGTTTTGATGGACTCTTCGTTCACCTGACACCTATCAGCCTTATCCATTGGACATTTGCCCTCATTGATGGGCGGTTACACTATGGTTCTCCCCTCCCTGTTTGCTTTTATAAGCAGGTAAGTATGCCATTCAGTTGCTGCACAGCCAGGATCACACTGTGCTTTACACCAGCGATCCACATAAAACGATATACAGAGGTAAGCAATCGTTTGGACCTCACGCTTTTTTTTCATACTGCCTCTGCGACCATGCTGTCATTTTGCCCACATGTTTTGCAGTTAATATTTTAAATATTGTGTTGTGCCATGTCCACGGTGATGAGCCTGCTTATATGCTATTATATGACATGATTTATATCTATACCTTCGGTTTTATACTCTTGCATTTTATGGCTTGTTGTGCCATCCCACTGATCTTACATTATTTCATATTTTTTTTTGCTAGATCTGTCTTACCATCTGTTTGGTTGATCCCTGTGAGCTTTGACGTGATTTTTTTATCTATTACACTTTATATGCTCTGTTATGGGGATTTTGAAACTTACAGTGTTGTGTGGCATATACTTATAAACCACACCTATGAACCCCAGAGCTCCCCTCTCTGTACGACTGAGCAGGTCTAGAGATGAAAGCCCCTACTCCTGATGAATTCTGATGTGCATTATATTTTAAAGGACACAAACTTTGTGAGTACCAATCATCTCTATTGCCTGTCACTATATGCCTTGCTATTCAACTACTGTGTTTCTACATATTTATTTGTTTATCATTCATCATTTTGTATTTCTTACACATATTTTTCTGTTGATAGAGCAAACAGCTTGCTTCAATATAACCCCTGAGGAAGGAACTGAGTATTTACACCCATATTCTGAAACATGTTGGGACTTTTGTGACCTCACAATCCAATTGATCTTGTTGGTGAGCATCTGTGTGCTCCAGAATGTAGCTGCTGTTTATTGTTTGTATCCAACAATTGTTTTTAGGTATATATAATTGTGTATCTACTTATACCCAATACATTTTGTACTTTTTTAAATACAATGTTACTCCTTTAAAGCCTGGTTCACCCTCCCTTGCCTGTACAATCCCTGGGGCATTTACCTCTACAATTTCTTGACCAGGTTAAAATGACACCAATGCATTTCAGCACAAGCCTTGTTCACAGCATTATCAAAAATAACAAACAATATATATATATATATATATACACACACATCAAATAAAAAGATAATGTAGTCCACTCCCACCAATCAAGTGATGACATTAATTGGAATAAACTAGAAATATTAGAGCATTATCATGGTGGACCCTACTCATCTGATAAAGGTCGATCTAACGTATCTAAACATTTTAAACACCAACATTCATTTTCTGTTAAAAAAAAAAAAACACCAACATTCAGGCAATAAGTCAACTTTTGCCTTTTATGGGTTAGAAAAGGTTAGAAATCCACCCCGGGGCAGAGATTTACACCGCAGGCTTCTCGAACAAGAAGTCTGGTGGATTTTTAATCTCCATGCTAGAATACCACTGGGTGTGAACTTTAGATATGATATAGATCTTTTCCTTTGGTAGAAACATATTTTCGCTATTTTACATCTTAAAATATATATTAGCTTTTGTACTTATTACAAATTTACTATGTCTCTTTTTCTTTAGATCCATTTTTCATCCAGTATCTTTAAACAAAAAAATGAGAATGGGTTGTTATGATATGGGTTGTACTTTCTAGGAATTGCAGACCTGCAGCGGTGTTTCTCGTTTATTCCAATTAATGACATCACTTGATCGGTGGGAGTGGACTACATTATCTTTTTATTTGATGTGTATATATATAGATGTATGTTGTGTTTGTTACTTTTTGATAATGCTGTGAACAAGGCTTGTGCTAAAACTCATCAGTGGTCATTTTAACCTGGTCATGACTTAATAAAGATTACAGATGGAATTTTCAGTGCCGCCGGCTCTTTCGTTTCATCATCTGTTCATTTTTTTCTTGTGAAAATTTACCTATGAAAATAATGAGGACATGATAGTATGTTAACTTTGTGCACTGCTGACTATGGTGATTGCTCAACAAATCTTAATTTTACATAACAGAGATGTTCTGGTGAAGAACCGGTGGTAAGTGTTGCTATTTTTCCCATCAATTCAGCGCCATACCAGTGGCCAGTGCTGACCTCTGTAGCTGCAGGTACTGTGGGGCAATTGATCCTCAAAGTGAAAGCAAGATTTTATATCTATAGCTTGACCATAGTTGCATTTTAGGACCATATAGTGAGAAACTGGCATATTGCCTCCCATTTGGGGGAGATTTCCCCCATCCTTCTGTGGGCAGAACAGAGTAGATGTCATTCCAAATCGGAACACACACAATAATTAAAACACTTTTTTCCCTCTAGCAGGGTAATAAAGGGTTGAAAACTCCGTCAAGTGTTTATTGCTGCCCCCATTAGGGAGATGTCCTGTCTTAGTGACTACTATATGGACAGAAAGTGAGCAGAAATCTCCTAAATATAGACACAGACAGTATTAGAAACTTGGTAGAACTTAACCTTTTCCTTTTTGTCAACCTAAAATGTTTTTTTACTGAAGATCTAGCTTATACTTTTGGCCCTTATAGATAAATTAAAATAATGAACTTTTTATAGATATAGGAATTTTAGCAATACATTTCTGACTTTCCTGACCTTCATCGTTGTTTAGACCCTTTGCAAAAATATTTTCAGAAGAATCATTATAGTGATATATTTTCAGTTTATCCTGTTCTGTCATGGTCGAGAAAAGTAACTCAATCCATGACTTGTTCATTAAGTTTGTTAAAATTGGACTTTATGCACAGATTACATTAAATGGAGCTGGGAGAAAATTCAAAATCAGGACCTACTAATTGGCTGTCAGTAGATGCCTTCCCGGTTCCATACTCCATCAATTACTGTCAGAGCATTTTATGTCAATGACACTCTATTTTTAACTTGTATTTTTGTTAAACTTTTTAAAAACCGCCATCAAGATCACATCCTAATGTAGTAGACAAAGACATTCTATGAAGTAATAATTTTCGGATAAGAATAAAGAAAAATAATATTTTTAAAAGTTTAAAAAGTGAATTTACTGTAGTAAGGAAAAGTAGGTTAGTGACAAATGACATAAATTGTGCTACTCTTTTTTTACATCTACATGTGCTGGATATATCCAAAAACAAAAGCGCCTAAATAAGTACTGAAGGTATTAAATATATAAAATGTTTAATCCAAATTTCATTCAAGTAAAATGTGCCAAAAAGTCCCAGTGCCCGAATTAAATTGCAATCTGTGACTCCCACTTCTGGAACGCCCAATGTGTATATACGTCGCTACTTTGACTAGCTGCCATAAACCCTGGTATAGTTTTATAGTAAAAGTGATCTCAGCAGCGGATTCTCCACAAAATCACTTTTATGGGCGGCTGGTCGTTTTTCGGTCGTTTCCGCAGCTTATCGGAGAGATCCGCAGCAGTGGAAACAATCAGATCTGGTGTAGTGATGGTCAGGAAGCTGAGTGAGGGCAAGATGGCCCCCACTTGACTCCATGCCCTTGGAGGACCGGAGCGACGTCAAACGTCACTTCCACCTTCAGACCTTTAAGAGCCCTTTTTTTAATATATATGTGTGTGTGTGTGTAAAAATAAAATTACCGTATTTATCGGCATATCACACGCACAGGCGTATAACACGCACATTCATTTTAAGAGGGAAGTTTCAGGAAAAAAACTTAAATTTTAAATAAGGAACTTTGAAGCAAAATAAGGGTCAGTGGCCATCTGCAGCCTCACCATTACCATCAATGCAACCTGATCAATGCCCGCCTGCAGCCTCACAAGTGCCATCAATAGAGCCTTATTAGTCCACATCAATGCAGCCTCGCCATTGACATCAATGCAGCAGCCTCGCCATTGCCATCTATTGACTTCCTATTACAGAGGCCGCCAAGTAAACAGGAGATTCTCACTGTATGTAATCTGACGGCACTCTTCCCGCCCCTGCCCCCCCCTGTTGCCTCCGAGGCAGCCGAAATTGTAGTATTGGCGTATAACACGCACACGCTATTTGCACCCGATTTTCATGGTGAAAAAGTGAGTGTTATACGCTAATAAATACAGTACTTTTTTTTTTTTTTTTTTTTATTGCTTTTAAATGTAAATGTGAGATCTGAGGTCTTTTTGACCCTAGATCTCACATTAAAGAGGCTCTGTCCTGCTTATTTCAATTACATTCAATTAATTAGGGATGTTTACATTCATTGTAATAGGAATAAAAGTGATTAAAAAAATTAATGAAAGGGACAGTGTAAAAATAAAAAGTAAAGTAAATAAGGGAAAAAAAATTAAGCGTCCTGTCCCTCTGAGCTTGCGCGGAGAAGCGAACACATACGCAAGTCATACCCACATATGGTGTTCAAACCACAAATGTGAGGTATTGCCGCAATCGTTAGAGTGAGAGCAAGAATTCTAGCACTAGATCTCCTCTGTTGCTCTAAACAGGTAACCTGTAAAAAAATGTAAAATGTCGCCTATGGAGATTTTTATATATCATAGTTTGTCGCCATTCCACAAGTGTGCGCAATTTTAAAGCATGATATGTTGGATATCAGTTTACTCAGTTTAACATCATCTTTCACATTATGCAAAAAAATTGGGCACACTTTACTGTTTTCTTATTTCTTATTTTTTATTTTAAAAAAGTGTATTTTTCCTGCGCTTGTAAGACCTCTGCGCAAATACGGGGTGACATAAAGTATTGCAACAATCTCCATTTTATTCTCTAGGGCCTCTGCAAAAATTACTGATTTTAGCTTGTAAACAACAAATGTCAGAAATAGGCTTGGTCCTACATTCAAACAAGAAAGTCTATTGTGATAAACAAGTGCAAAGTTTTCATCGCAAAATTGATTGGTGTATAGATCAATCACATCCTCTACTGATCGATGGCAGTGCTCTTTAAGTGACAGTGCAGTGCTATTCCACTTCAATTCACTCCATGTGCACTGTGCCCCAACCGCAATGGGTCCAGACTCACCACCTCTCTGCTTTATACATATGTTGAGCTCCAACCGGTCCATGTAAAATGTAACATCATTAAAGTGATACTAAAGTCTTGTTTTTTTTTTCTATAAAAATAATAAATATGTTATACTTACCTGCTCTGTTGTGGTGGATTTGCATAGAGCAGCCCAAATCCCCCTCTTCTTGGGTCCCTCTTCTGTGATCCAGGCTTCTCTCTCCTGTTCAGTGCCCCCACAGCAAGCAGCTTGCTATGGGGGCACCCGAGCTAAGTCACAGCTCCCTGTGTCCATTCAGACATGGGGCCCCGCCCCCTCTCTTCCCTGATTGGCTAGCTGACTGACAGCGGGAGCCAATGACACCACTGTAGTGTATCAGCCAATCAGGATGGAGAATCTCGGGCGGCTGAGACACTTGTGGACATCGCCGGACAGAGAGGGGTCTCAGGTAAGTATTGGGTGGGCTGCTGCACACATAGAATGCATTAAGATAAAAAAAACCTTCTGCCTTTACAACCCTTTTAAGGACGCCTAGACACGCACTCCGGAGCTGTGGAAAACTTTCTTTTGATCCCTTTTGGCATAAGCCATAAAAGGTCAACTACATTTGGTGAGTCTGGACTCATTGGGGTTGAGGCACAGCACACATAGAGTGAATTGAAGTGGAATAGCACTGCATTGTCACCTAATGAGCACTGGCGTTGATCATTAGAGGATGTGATTGATCTATATACCAATCAATTTTTTTAGATGAAAACTTTGCACTTGTTTATCACAATAGAATTTCTTGTTTGAATATTATTTTTATGGAGTCACGGATTGAACTTTAATTTAGGCACTGGCACTTTTTGACACATTTTACTTGAATGAGATTTGTATCAAACATTTTATTTAATACCTTAATGCCATTATTGCTTCTGGCTTTTTTAAAGCAATGCAGAGTGTAATAACCAATACAACCCAGTTAATATGCATATTTTATTGATGGGTTCACACACCACCACTCACAGCATAACCAGGTAAGTAATACTCTTATTTTCTTGTTCAACCGTGCAGCTTCCCTTGGCACTACATCATCTTACAGTGATTGTAAAGGCAGAAGATTTTTCATCCTAATGCATATGTATTAAGATAAAAAACCTTCAGTGTGCAGCAACCCCCTCAGCCCCCCAATAATTACCTGAGGTTCCTCTAGATCCAGCGATGTTGCAGGATTGTCTCAGCTACCCAGGACTCCCCTCCTCATTGGCTGAGACAGCAGTGTGGTGCCATTGGCTCCTGCTGCTGTCAATCAAAGTCAGTAAGCCAATCAGGAGAGAAAGGGGGCGGGGGGCAGGTCCGGACCACAGCTCCGTGTCTGAGTGAACACAGGGAGCTGTGACTCGGCTTGGGTGCCCCCATAGCAAGCTGCTTGTTGTGGGGGCACACAACAGGAGGGAGGAGCCAGGAGAGCCAAAGAGGTACCCAAAAAGAGGAGGATCGGGGTTGCCCTGTGCAAAACCATTACACAGAGCAGGCAAGTATAACATTTTTTTTTTTCTAGTTAAAAATAACAAACAAGACTTTACAATCACTTTAAGTCTGCTCAACAAAAAAAAAAGGGGGGGGGGATTTTTGAGACTTTGAATGAGGCACATATGTGGTGTGCCTCCATCCCTAGTATAAGTAAATAAAGCGAGAAAGGTGGGACTTTAAATGAGGTTGTTGACATTGTGGAGGTAGATTGAAAAAAGTACTAATTTAATAATCATGGAAAGATATACAGGGGGTCCCCTAGTTACAAACATCCGACTTACAAACGACTCCTGCTTACATACGGAGGGAGACAACAGGAAGTGAGAGGAAATCTACCCCCAGGAAGAGAAATTCACTCCTGTAAGAGCTATTATGGGGAAAAGGTACCTCCACTGATGCTTTATCACCATGGCTTGTTTCCACAACAACCCAAAATTTTCAAAATCCAATTGTCATTGGGACAGAAAGTGAGGTGAAATCTTCTGAAGAGGGGCACACGCAGCAAAACAAATGTTACAGGGATGTTAACCCTTCCATATGCTATCCAAAAAGCTGAAAAATTGTTTTTTTGGCTGGAGCTACACTTAAAAAATGTACCTGTTCCGACTTACAAACAGATTCAACTTAACAACAAACCTACAGTCCCTAACTTGTTTGTAACCCGGGGACTCCCTGTATAGAGAACGTGGCGATATTAAAGACCACATTGACAATAGGTATATCAATTCGTATATGCTACACCCACACATGTACATACACCTGTGGCATGGACAAAGAGGTGCATAAAAATATCAACTAGACATCACATATTGGTCTGAAATAGTTGATTGTTACATAGGAATAAATCATATATATATATATATATATATATATATATATATATATATACAAACATCATATAAGCAGCACTTGCGAAGAAAATAAGAGTATTATAAAACAGTAAAACCGTAATTGATGGGTAGCTAAAAATCTGAAATGATATTCTAATCACAGGCAGTGAGACATTGTCCCGATGCATGGCTGCAGAGATTGGGAAATGTCTCACTGCCTGAGATTAACGCAGCGCAGTGCCGACTTCCTGGCGGGCTCTGCACGTGGAGTGTGCGAACACGCCGGAGCTCATCTTTAACCAGTAGTATAGAAGGGATGGACTGCATCTAAATGAGTAGGGTGAAAATCAGCTGGGAATAAAGATGGCCAAAAAGTTAGAGGGGTTTTTAAACTAGGCGACGGGTGGAGGGCCCAGAGGTAGAGATAGTCAATGCAGAACATATTCCAGAGGGTAGTATTGGGGGCATTAGTGGTAGGTAGACTAGAGCACATAAACCCAAGGTAAGTATAGTAACGAGTCCTAGTTGCAATCTCAGAAAACCCAATAAGAGGATATTATGCAACCGGTCTAAACAATGTGGCATGTTCACCAATGCCAGGAGCCTGGCGGACAAGCTGGGTGAACTAGAGATACTGTTGTACGAGGAGGATTTGTATTTTGTGGGAATTTCAGAGACCAGGTTCAACAGCTCTCATGATTGTCTGGCAACCATTCAAGGGTATTCTCTTTATCACAGGGATAGAGAGGGTAAAAAAAAAGGGTATGCCTATATATAAAGAATAATGTACAAGTGGATGTGAAAGATTACATCACTAAGGGCACTAGGGAGGAGGTGGAATCCTTATGGGCAGAGCTCCAAAGGGATGAAGCTAAGGGGCAAATAATACTGGGAGTATGCTATAGGCCCCCTAACCTGAGGGAGGAAGGGGAGACGGATCTCCTATCACAAGTTGGATTAGCAGTAAGGATGGGAAGTGTTATCATAATGGGGGATTTTAATTATCCAGACATAGACTGGGTGGAGGGAACCACACATTGGTCTAAGGCTTGCCAGTTCCTAAATGTCTTGCAGGACAATTTCATGATTCAGATGGTAGAGCTGGATCTACTGATTACCAACTGATCACGGATGTGGAAATATGGGGCAATTTAGGAAACAGCGATCACAGGTCAATTGGCTTCAGTATAAATCACACAAATAGGAAACATAAGAGGAATACAAAGACCCTGAATTTCAAAAGAGCCAACTTCCCTAAACTGACAACCTTGCTAGAAGGCATGAATTGGGATAAAATCTTAGGAACAAAGAACACGGAGGAGAGATGGGTTTGCTTTAGGAGCATATTAAAAAAGAGGGCATTAGCCAATACATCCCATTGGGTAATAAATTTAAAAGAGCGAACAAAAGTCCTGGATGGCTTAACTCCAATGTAAAAATGTATATAAAAGCAAAGGAGAAGGCCTTCAAAAAATATGAGGTTGAAGGATCATCATCAGCATTCAGACTTTACAAAGAATGCAACAAGAAATGTAAGGGTGCAATTAGGGCAGCTAAGATAGAACATGAAAGACATAGCGGAGGAGAGCAAAATAAATCCCAAGAAATTCTTTAAGTATGTAAACAGTAAATAAGGGAGGACAGACCATATTGGCCCCATAAAGAATGAGGAAGGACATCTGCTTACAAAGGATGGGGAGATGGCGAAGGTATTGAATTTACTCTTCTCCTCAGTCTTCAAGAGGGAATGGGGGGGCTTCAGTAACCAAAACTTCAGTATTTATCCTTATGACACATCACAAGAAGCTATAACCATTGGCTCGGAAGCTACATTCATAAGAGTCTTTGTTGATAAGGGAATACATAAGAGTCTTTGACAGATGGGCAGCTCCATTTGCCTATTGTACCACAGCCGAGTACATAAGCAAGGTTTCTTGTTGCACTCAAATAGTCCATCCTTGAGGGTTGCTCCCCTCCGCTTCCAGCTTTCCTTCTCATCCGGACTTGCTGCTTCTTGTAGTTCTTTCAGATAAACTCTGTCCACTGGGAGAGTCTGTAGGGCAAGCAAGGGGTGGTCTTCTTCTACCACTCTACTTTCTACTTCTCGTGTTCCTTCAAGTTCAGTTTGCAGTGTGCTTTTACTTTCAGAATAGCCACTTGGGTTGGGAGAAGCAAGGCGTCTATCAGGTCTTTGATAGCTGAACTGTGTTTCACAGGTGTTCCTGCAGCTGTCAGGAATCCTCTGGCCTTCCAGATAACACCAAAGTCATGGGCAAAGCTGAAAGCATATCTTGAGTCTGTATGAATGTTGACTCTTTTTCCCTCTGCCAGTTTACATGCTATAGTGAGTGCTTGCAGCTCAGTCTCCTGTGCAGACATCCCCTGTGGTAAGGCTTCAGCTTGTAGAACCGTGTTAGGTCTGGATTCTGCAAGGGTATTTCACTCACTGTAGGGAGATATGTGGTTTCCAGCCGCATTAATTCAAAACCGTCATGGGGTGACGAGTCAGGACTGTCGACTCCTCCTCTACTTCCCCCCTCTGGAAGTGGAAAAAGGGTTCAGGTTTTGACAACGTAATAGAGTAATGCTGTCCGGTAGAAGGAGGGAGAATTGGAGTCTCAAATATCTGTCAGTGGACAGATGTTTCGGTTGGATCTGGATGAGTATGGCAGCAATGTCATGGGGAGCAAGCAGAATGAGGAAGTGTCCAATGACCAAGTCCGAAGTTTTGTCAAACAAGGCTTGTGCAGCAAAGACAGCTGGCAGACATGATGGACCTCCTCTTGCTACCGCATCCTGCCGACAGGAATAATATCCTATGGGGCGTAGGCAGTTGCCGTGTAATTGAGTGTGTACACCTGCAGCATATCCCAGAAGTCCGGATACAAAGAGCTTGAATGTTTTTCATGGAGATGTACAGGTTATCAGGGCTCTATTTGACATGAGGGCCTTGACATGCTTTGAAATAGCTGCAGATTGGGCTAACTTTAGAGAGTATTGTGGTTTCCGGGGCAGGGGAGCTCTAAGTTTCAACTGCACCATGACTGGTGGCACCTTTTAAGTGTCCTACATCCTCAGCTCAGGTAGACCATAGCAGAAATGTCCTTAACGCTCAGAGAAGAAGAGACCATAACAGATCCATCTTCAGAGAAGACAATGGAAGCCTGAAGTCTGAACAGTACATCTGCTCCCAAGCAATTGAGTGGACAGGTAGAAGAGACAACGAATCAAGCCAGATGGCCTTGGTAATTTCCAACTTGTAGGGGGCGGGTCAACGGGTTAGTTCTGGGAGTTCCATCTATGTCCACACAAGAGATATCAATATCGGAAACTTAGCAGTTCAGGTAAATCCTCTTCTCTAATCACGCTACTGGCTGCATCTGTGTCGCTTAGGAAAGTGGTTGGATGTCCCTCAATGGGTAGGGTCACCCTCGCTGATGGGCCTTCTGAGTTCTTTGACGAGGTTGCCATGACAGGGGTTAGTGACACAGGCTTGCCCAATTCCTAGCGTAGGAGATCCAGGTGTTCCGAGGTGGGACATCCAGGGTTTTGATATTGTTGCTGCACACGGTACTCCGGTCGGGCCATGGTGAGGCCTTTTTGGATTGACTCCTTTTGGCCTGCCACGAAGGCTGAAGACAGCATCAGGCTGTGTGCCATATTATGGATGATGAATCCCAAATCTAAAAAAACTTGTGACAGTCTGGTGTAATTTTTTTTTTTTTACTCCGTTTTGTCTTGAGTAACATCTTGGATACCTGTAGCTTGATCGGCCAGTCTGCCCACGCCCACTTGTGCAGCTGCTCACAGAATTCCACTCCAGAATTAAAGGTATTATCACCGACAATCCTTGTATCACAGAGACTTTTCTCCATGATGGGCCGGTAAGTGTCTCCAGGTTTTATTTCACATAAACTGACTAAATCTCTCCATGCTGCTTGGATCTGGGCCAACCTATGGTAAAAGAGCATGGGTTGTAAACTCACATCTGGCTTTGTCATTTCTAGGGGGGGGGGGCGGGACTCCACCTGTGGGAGAGGTGGTATATGGTCCTACTAGCTTGGGCATGTCAGGAGTTAGGGTCGGTAGGGGAGGCATGTAGAAGGTACCATCCGCTCATATGACTAGGTAAATAGGGGTTACAGGGCCTGTAAGCCTTCCGGTGCCCTGACCAGGTGTGCCAAGATGGCCACCGGAAGAGGTCATAGGGAGTCTTCCGGCATCTTAACTGGGTGTACTAAGATGACCGCCGGAAGAGGTGTGTTGGGCTGTGGGCGGAAATACGGGCAGCAACAGGGCGTATAATGGCAGGCGGGGCTCAGTAGAGTGACAGGTATTACAGTCATCATAGGGTGGTTCATTCTTATCAATGCATTGATGATACATATACATCAGTCAGTTTTGTACCTCCTGCTATCCATTGTTCTCTGTGAGTGGCTACATTTAAAGTGATCAAAATTTTCTCAGCCCTTTCTTTCATTAACACCTGCATATTTCTTCATAACATTTATTCTAAACATATATTCCCTTTTGTACTGCTTCTCTGTCCAACTACTGTTTTTCTCAACTGCATAATTAATATTCTGGCATATTAGAATAATAACTAAATTGACCAGATCTTGTATATCCCACACATGTAAACATCACATTTTATCCTAGTAATCTCACAGCCTGTCAACAGTCAATATCCCTACAGACAGTCCCATACAGGAATCCGAAGGGAGGGGGAATCTCACTCCTGTTCAGTGAAACGCAGGGGTGGGGGTGAGGGGATAGCTGCAGAGCTGCAGACAGGCTTGTTTAATGCTTAGGATGATTTATCAACTCATATGCATTGCCTGATATAATTCTCTTTTGCTAGACCTATCAGTGATATGCATTATAAAAAAAACTTTTGACAGGCTCGTAACTAAAACTTCATCATATTTGCATACTTTCAAAAAAAATCCAATATTGCACACATTATACCAGGCTTCTGCAGTTTTCAGTAGACCATTGTCAGATAACACCCCTCGTTTTTCCTTCAGTATTTTCCGCCATTCCTCCGGCTGCAGTCTACCCCCTGGAGGAATGGTGATGCTACAGATCTTTGCCAATCTTTTTGTTTCCTTGACATAATTCCCGCCCTCTCTCTCCTTGACTAAGTCACATGCGAGTTTCCCTTTCTCTGGCTTTACCAATTTCTGCCCCATTATTTTTTGTCTTGATGACTGGGATATTTATGTGTCTACTCAGGATTTTAGACGGGTCATGAGGTTGCCTTGGATTCTGAAAGGGTCTGGCAATTCCTCTATTCATCACCTGGTACCGGTCCAGACTATATCCCAATCTCAAGTCCCGCCCACCCCCGACATCAACCTCAATTCTGACAGATCCCTCTCTCTCTCCTCTGTTATGTGCCAGCTTCATGCACTCAGCGGCTCTGGCAAGCAGCAAGTGCAGCGCTGAGTGTGGAGAAGGGAGGAGGAACGGCGGTTAATGTTAAATATCGGCCTAATTTTGATAATAATCGGCCGGTGCCGATTTATCAAAAATGGCCAAATATCGGCCGATATATCGGTCGACCTCTAGTTGCGAGCACTGAACTTATTCTCTCTAGAGAAGAGACGCTTGAGAGGGGATATGATTTCAATTTATAAATACCATACTGGTGACCCCACAGTAGGGATAAAACTTTTTCACGGAAGGGAGCTTAACAAGACACGTGGTCACTCATTAAAATTAGAAGAAAAGAGGTTTAACCTTAACCTTAAACTAGAGTTCTTTAGAGGGTTCTCTACTGTAAGAGCGGCAAGGATGTGGAATTCCCTTCCACAGGCAGTGGTCTCAGTGGGAGCATCGATAGTTTTAAAAAACTATTAGATAAGCACCTGAACGACCACAGCATACAGGGATATACAATGTAATACTGACATATAATCACACACATAGGTTGGACTTGATGGACTTGTGTCTTTTTTCAACCTCACCTACTATGTAACTATGTTACATAGTAGCAAAATAGCCAAAAAGTTTTCTCTGCCTAAAGCTAGATTCACACTAATGCAGGTGTGGGAAAGCATGTAAATCGCATGCATGCCCGCACTAGCAGCAAAAATACACTGCTGTTTAGAAGATGTGTGGGACTGCCATTACTTCTTAATGGCCCCTCTATGCATTGGAAAACGTGGTGCGTCATCCTATGCACAGAAACATATTGCACCAGGGACATTTTCCCTGCATTCCAGCAGCCCCTTCAAAATGAATGGGCTGCTGTGCCCACACAATCGTAGCCATAGGGAACCGTATGAGTTTGAACCTAGCCCAAAGTTGCTTTACAATTCTTCCTTTAATTTAGACATCAGCACATCATGCCCACAGCTGTAACTTGATTGAAATGCTAACGATAAAGGATATTTTTACAATTGTGCAGCGTTACACTTAGTATACATAAAAAAAAAAAAATGTAATATTATATGTATGAATTAACCCAAAAGTGCTCCAACTATATATCCAGCTAAATGTTCCTTTTACAAAATTAAAGCAAATAAAAATAAACTGAAAACAATATCAAGTCTGTGAGCTATTTTTTTGGTGCACAGTGTAAATGATGAAACATTTCCAATTTCAATAATTAATGTAATCAACTCCTCCAAAAACACCACTGTGAGAAGTGTATGTGTGGTCTGCTCACCTATGGAATGACCTCCAGATTATAAGAGGTCTTAAGCAATATCATATGATCTAGCCAGGGTATTCCTCTGCGCCTTCACCCTTTATGGATAATTCACATTTCCCTTCAATAGCTCCCATTGGTTATTTGCAAGGAATGCTGCATTGCCCCTCAAAACAATGAGACGACATCTAAATCTCTCCGTTTAAACAAATTTTATTCAAAAGAAAGAAATCAGATTTACTTTCATTAGGTAATAAAAGCAACCAGCATGTACTAGCATTAACCATTTCAAGTCCGGACACTTTCATCCCCTTCCAGTCCAGGCCATTTTTCAGTTTCAGCACTGTACTTTAAATGCCACTTAGTCATACAACACTGTATCCAAATACAATTTGTTATCATTTTTTGGGACAGATACAGTTTTTTTTTGTTGGCATTTAATCACCACTGCGTTTTTTATTTTTTGCTAAAAAAAAAAAAAAAAATTAAAAAAGCATGTTTTTCTTAGTTTGTTATTAAATTTTGTAACTAAATAATCTTTATATATTTTGGCCAAAATGTATTCTGCTACATTGCTTTGGGAAAACTAAAACAAAATCAGGGTATTTTATTTAGTCTGTAGGAACGTTATAGAATCTACAAACTATGGTATATATTGTACAGTATATCTGAAAATTTATAGTCCTGATGTACTGATGGCCTCTCAATTCTTGAGGTCCTAAAATTCCAGGACAGTACAATACCCCCAAATAACTTTTTTTTGCAAAGTAGACAGTCCTAGGTAGGTATTTAATAAGAAACATGGTGAGTTTTTGTAGTTGTCATTTTTTGTTGCAATATTTTTTGAAAATGAAGAAATTAAATAAAATGTTTTTTCACAACAAATATTTCTCACACACAGCATAGGCATACTTAGAATTACACCCCAAAAACACATTTTTACTTTTTCACAGCCTAGATGCCCCATTTTGGAAAACAAACACCTAGAGGTATTTTCTGGAAGCCATAGTGAGTCTTTTGGAAATGTAATTTTTTGGCCCAAGTTTTTGGAAAATGTAAGAAAGAAAATGAAAATGTCTTTTTACACAAAGTTGTCAATAAGATATTTCTAACGCACAGACTAAGCGTACCTAGAATTACACCCCAAAACACAATCTGCCGCCCCTTCGTACACACATAATGCACACAAAGTGTAGCCCTGCATAATTGTAAAAATATTTTGCTACTTACTTGAGAGTTACAACGGAGGTTTATTAAACGGTTCAATACAGGGCATTTTCACCCCCTTCATTCCCAGACCAATTTTTAGTTTTCAGCGCTGTCGTATTGTAGACGACAATTGCGCGGTCATGCGACGTTGTACCCAAACAAAATTGACGTCCTTTTTTTCCCCACAAATAGAGCTTTCTTTTGGTGGTATTTGATTACCTCTGCCGTTTTTATTTTTTGCGCTATAAACAAAAGAAGAGCGACAATTTTGAAAAAAACACAATATTTTTTACTTTTTGCTATAATAAATATCCCAATTAAAAAAAAAAAAACACATTTTTTCGTCAGTTTAGGCCGATACGTATTCTTCTACATAATCTTGGTAAAAAAAAAAATCGCAATAAGCGTATATTGATTGGTTTGCACAAAAGTTATAGCGTCTACAAAATATGGGATAGATTTATGGCATTTTTAAAAAAAAATTATTTATTTATTTTTTTTTACTAGTAATAGCGGCGATCTGCGGTTTTTTTTTTTTTCATGACTGCGACATTATGGTGGACACATCGGACACTTTTGACACATTTTTGGGACCATTCACATTTATACAGCGATCAATGCTATAAAATTTCATTGATTACTGTATAAATGTGACAGGCAGGGAAGGGGTTAACCACTAGGGGAACACGAGGGGTTAAATGTGTTTCCTAAGGGAGTGATTCTAACTGTAGGGGGTGGGGACTCACAAGAGGAGGAGAGCGATCAGTGTTCCTCTGTACTGGGAACACAGATCGGTCTCCTCTCAACTGACAGGACAGTAAACACACAGATCCACGGTCCTGCTCGGTTAACGGGCAATCGCAAGTGCCCAGCGGACATCGCGCCCCCTAGACAGCCGGAAAGCCCAGGACGTCATATGACGGCCACCCAGGATGGGGGATCCTATCTGTGGCCGTCATATTACTATACGCCGGTATTGAAGTGGTTAAGACTTATATCTGTTACAGCAGAGGATGTCATTTCATCTGTGCCCAGTCTTGCCACAAAGAGTTAATCCAGCTCTGAGCAATCCTCTTATCTTTCTTCAGTAAGATAAAGACAGACACACAGAGAATTAAGTGTCAGTTTCTTCCCCCTTGCTGTGAGTGACAGGGGATTTCCTTACCTAATGCACTAGCTTGAGTGAGACATTCTGTGTACTTCACATCCCCCTCCTTTCTTCTCCAGCTCTCCCAGGATTAGCTGCTCCACACCGCAGCATGATTGGGCATGCTGAAGTCATGTGGTGACTTTCCTGGGTTTTGACTGGATGTTGGTGATCATAGGGCATGATCCACGAGACCAGCAGAAGTTCAGTGTAAGAAATATTGATGCCTGGCCAAGGGGCGTGTAGAGGTGGGTGAGTCTGCTGACATCACAACTCCACCTACCGAGCCCTGGACAACAGTCTTGTCCACAGAATCCAAATTATTGCAGGACTCCAAACAGCTAAAGGGGAGATATTTGACAGGTAGGCTCGGTTCACACTACCGCGACTTGTCAAACCTCAAGTCGCCCCAGGTCGCTTGACATCAGAAATTCAGAAATTGCATTCAAGTTAATGAGAGCCGTCTTAATGTACGCTACTGAAGTCGCTCCAACTTCAGAAAAGGTTCCTGTACTACTTCAATCCGACTTCTAGGCGACTTGTACCCATTGATTTCAATGGAAGTCGCCTCCAAAGTTGGATCGTGTCTTAACTGAAGCAATGATACAGGAAGAAAAAATTGTTTTCTCAGGCAAACCCCTCCCTCCCACAGAGCTGATTGTGGTTTGATTGGCCACTGGGAAGTCGCCAGTCCTGGAGGCGACTTGAAGTCACCTTGTAAGTTGCCCCAAGTCGCGCTGTGATGCGCCCTCAGGTCGTGTCCAGGTCGCCTTGCAAAGTCGCGGCCAGAGTCGTGTTGCCCCTGTGTAAACCGAGCCTTAAGGATTCATGCAGGAGGCATGTATATCCTTATAGATCAGCACTATGGAAGTAATTTAGAAATGATGAGAGTGGGTTTACATCCACTTTAACAATGAAAAAATAGCATCACTATATTTACCTTTGACACAAATAAAGAACAAAACATTAACATAGGATATGCTAATATTGTTTACATGATCTGACAATTATGTATGCCTCAAGCTTGCTGTGGCTCTGAACTGAGCCAATTACACAGCTGTCAGTTTGTGCCCCATCCTATAATTTCAGTGACTCGTGAAAATACATGGATCCGGATGAATTGATGTTCCTGCATAGTGTTGACAGCATGTGAATGCAGGGAAAAGCCTTTTTGGTTTGGATTGCCACATTGCAGCATTGTACTGCTTTTTACGGCTGAAAGAGGAGTTGTATGTTATTATAGGTGTAAGGCTGCATTTTGCAGCAGCAATTCAGAGTACTCTATAAAAAGGATTGATGAAGGGATAAGTCCATCCAGCATAGAAAATGTATGGGTAGGTAGAATTTGTTTTAGCACGCAGTGTATTTTTTATATCATAATGATTCCATTGGAGAGCTGACAGTAAAAAGACATTGGGGGTGATTTACTAAGACGAATGCGCTGCGCCGGTTCACACCTTAACCACTTCAGCCCCGGGCCATTTGGCTGCCCAAAGACCAGAGCACTTTTTGTGATTCGGCACTGCGCGCTTTAACTGACAATTGCGCGGTCGTGCGACGTTGCTCCCAAACAAAATTGACGTCCTTTTTTTCTCACAAATAGACCTTTATTTGGTGTTTGGTATTTGATCACCTCCGGTTTTTATTTTTTGCGCTATAAACAAAAAATGAGCGACAATTTTGAAAAAAAAAAACAATATTTTTTTACTTTTTGCTATAATAAATATCCCCCACAATATATAAAAAAAACTATTTTTTTCCTCAGTTTAGGCCGAAATGTATTCTTCTACATATTTTTGGTCAAAAAAATCACAATAAGCGTATATTGATTGGTTTGGCGCAAAAGTTATAGTATCTACAAAATAGGGGATAGTTTTATGTCTTTTTTTATTATTAATTTTTTTTTTTTTTACTAGTAATGGCTTCGATCTGCGATTTTTATAGGGACTGCGACATTATGGCGGACACATCGCACAATTTTGACTCATTTTTACAGCGATCAGTGCTATAAAATTGCATTGATTACTGTAAAAATGTCACTGGCAGTGAAGGTGTTGACCACTAGGGGGCAGTGAAGGGGTTAAGTGTGTCCTATTGTGTGTTCTAACTGAAGAGGGGATGGGACTGTGCAGGGAAGATAACAGATCGTCTGTTCATACTCCGTATGAACAGACGATCTGTCTGTTCTCCCCTCAGAGAACCGGAAACTGTGTGTTTACACACACAGATCCCGGTTCTCCATGTGCCGCAAGCGATTGCGGGAGCCCGGCGGTGACCGCGACCGCCGGGCACTCGCATCGGCTCCGTGGGAGAGCAGGGGGCCCCCCTAGTGGCCGTCTATGGTACCGGCGTATCATGACGGCGATTCGCGCAGCCGAGCCATGTTGCCGCAGTATAACTGCGGCGGCTGGTCGGCGTGCGGTTAATTGGTGTACCAGAAAAATCATTGATTGAACGTGCGAACCGGCGCACGCAGACGCACAACAGAATAATAAATGTAAACTTCAACTGGTGCTAGGGTAACTGTGGTTTTCTCATTGATAATAGTGCACACCCAGTACAATTGGTTAATTTCATCTCATTGGATGTGTCTTGTTTGGCAATTAGTAGGTGTTCTCAGTTAATTAACCCTTTTGATGCTAATCTCATTCCTGTTACTAATATATCTTTGAAATGTGTTTTTTTTTTTCTATTTTTACCCAAATCTTTCAATACATTACAAAGAACAGAGAAAAGTGTTTCTAAACCCAATAAATTATTATTTTCAAATCTTGATCTTTAAAGGTGACCATACACTGCAATCAGTTAGCTCTTAAATAAATTAGATTTAGTGCAAGAGCCTGTTTGATTTCCTATAATTTGATTGAATTGTTCAAGTGTGTCTTCTATTACTTATTTTGGCGAAATATCGAGGGGTACAGAGATTGTCCAATCAGATTACATAGTGCATGACCATCTTAAGTGCCAAATTTGGAATGTAGATGTGCCATGACCCACTTGTACTTTCGCAACAATATTTCTTGGACATTATACAAGTCACATGAGAAACCACCTTTTTTCAAGACATGCTAGAGTGATCAGGAATCTTCAAACTACGGCTCTCCAGCTGTTGCGGAACTACACATCCCATGAGACATTGTAAAACTCTGACATTCATAGAGAGTGAAGAGTAAATCTTCACCACCACAAAGACACAACAGAAGGCTTACCCAAATTATATGACTCTCCAATACAGAAGTCCTAAATGACACGGTACAATCTTAACCACTTTTCGGCAGGCCCAAGCTTTCATTTGCTGGATCAGCGACCAGGAAGATAGAGGAACACATCAATATGATGTTATCATCTGATATACAAAACTGTCTCAATTGATCGGAGTCTACGACGGAGACGTCATCACACTATTACTCTCAGGAGGTGGATGGGCGAACTACACAGGAAGTGAGCAGAAGTTTCTGGAAATGTTGTGGTTCCGTTTTTAACCAACAAGCACTGTGCCGCTTTCAAACAGCTTCTACTTTATTAGTGCAAGTCTATTTAATTTATTAAACCCTTTTTATACAGTATTATGCTATGGGAGCTTTTCTTTTTTATGTTTTGTGAGTACCATCGGCACCAGCTACAGTTCCAGGCAGCCTTTTAATGGTCTTGGGGAGACCTAACCATTCCCTATGTTTGGTGAGATCACTGATTAGTGATCATGCTGTTCTGGCAAGCAGATTATTTTCTCACCTGGGTGTGGAGCTGGAAGCACTTGTATGAAAGATTTCCTCACTGCAAACTATCACTCATTTGGATGGGCGTTCATTGTTCATTATATGGACTTTAATCCCAATGGGACTTTGCTTTAGTTTTTTTTTTTTCACCTTGTTTCTTTGAATGAAATTTTTACATCACTTGTTTTATTGATCACTGAGTATATCAGCGCTGCATTTACCTTGTATACCATACCTAGTTGAAGTTTTTTGTATTAGACTTTAAATGCTAGCAGCTGTTTATTGTTCATTTCACAATTTATATTGTTTCTCACACATTTTCTAGCGCTACGTTGGCCTTAGGGCCTCCTTTTTGCTACTTTTTTCTATTTTTATAGCAATGATCACTGTATAAATGCCAATGGTCCCAAAAATGTGTCCGATGTGTCCGCCATAATGTCGCAGTCATGATAAAAATCGCAGATCGCCGCCATTACTAGTAAAAAAAAAATTATAATAAAAATGCTATAAATCTATCCCCTATGTTGTAGACCCTATAAGTTTTGCGCAAACCAATATATATACACTGATTGCGATTTTTATTACCAAAAATATGTAGAAAAATACATATCAGCCTAAACGGAGAAAAAAATTGCGCTTTAAAAAAAAAAAAAAAATGGGGATATTTATTATAGCAAAAAGTACAAAATATTGTGTTTTTTTTTTTTCAAAATTGTCGCTCTTTTTTTGTTTATAGTGCAAAAAATAAAAGCAGCAGAGATGATCAAATACCACCAAAAGAAAGCTCTATTTGTGGGAAAAAAAGAACGTCAATTTTGTTTAGGTGCAGTGCCACGTGACTGCACAATTGACAGTTAAAGCAACGCAGTACTGAATCGCAAAAAATGGCCTGGTCATTCAGCAGCCAATCTTCCGGGGCTGAAGTGGTTAACAGGAGTGCGCCCACAAACTGACATCTATTAAAGATTTAAACATTACTTAGTCACAACATCTTGAGGAAGATTTATTAAAACAGACAATTAAATCAAAGTGAAACAACCTACAAACGACACACATTGACAACCTCAAAAATATTTCTGTGGAAACCCCCCCCCCCCAAAAAAAAAATACAATAAACCAAAGTAAAAAAAACTTGCTCTAAAACACATCTGTTTTGCAAAGACATAAACAAAATACAAAAAGAAGAAACGTGTTCCAAACTCTATAAGGAAACCCAAATGTACTCTCTTGCCGGCCACACGCACAATCTCTTTGCTGGGCAAGGTAAAGAATGCTATCTGCAAGCTTTATATAACATAGGTTTGCGTGCTAATGGGGCAATTGAAAACACATGCACAGTCCATGAAACACACAAAATGCAAGTTCATCCAGTGTAGAGACAGAACTTCAAAGTGGGTACACCTGTTAAGGATGTCCTTAAATTACCAACCCAAAAAACACACTCTCTGAGCATGCCCAGAAACATCCAAGTGCTGTTCACAAACAAAAAGAATTAAAAAAAAGCAAACTCCCTGAGCATTCCCAGACCAACCCAAATGCAGTTAGCACAAAATAAGCCACCCCCTGTCCAAAATTAAGCACATCATCCAGCATGCTACAAAATTACAGATGGGACAAACACCCCCCGGCCCAGGGGGGCAAACAAAGAGCCTAACAAGAGTTATACAACAAATACCATTGCAGTCTATGGGAACTGACTTGTTAATTTTGCTAGTCCCCGCTTGGCTGGCTTATCTTCTAGTTATTGGCCTTAAAATGGGTATGGGGACCCAGGGCCCACCCTAAGGGACATATATCAATGTCACCAATTTGGACAACCCCAAAAATGAAACAAGGAGAAGTGCCTTTAAAAATGCAAAATTGCTGAAAAGCTAGTAACTTGCAGTGGGGGGGGCCTTGCTCTGCCTGTAAAGTGGTGCATCTGTAGCATGTATCCGAAATGCTGCTTCAAAGATGTACAGCTTTAGAGAAAAGTTAAAAATCTACATTGCTCGCACTCCCCTCGACATTGACAAAAACCTATGAAAAGAATTTCCCCCCTATGCTACGCAACATCGCCTCAGACTTACAGAGTTGGAACTCTAGACACTTTTCCTGGTTTGGTAGAGCAGCCATTCTTAAAATGACCATTCTACCCAGACTGTTGTACCTCCTTAGGGCACTTCCGGTAAAGATTCCACTAAAATTCTTTAAACAACTTCAAGCGGTCCTCACGCGCTTCCTATGGGGACATAAACGCCCCAGAATCAAATTCGATCTCCTCACTAGACCCAAGGAGCGGGGGGGGGGGTGAGCCTGCCACACTTCCAAAACTACTATCTAGCCTTGCATCTCACTAGAGTGATTGATTGGCACTGTCATGGGAGGTCAAAAGACTGGGTTAAATTAGAAGAGTTACTCACCACAGGCACACTCAGGTTCTCCCCATGGATTCCTTGGGGAAAACAACACCACTCCATAAAACAACATCCACTAACTGGGACCACCATAGAGGCCTTCCAAAAAGTGATTAAGAAATCTGACTTAACGACACAACTCAGCCCCCTAACGCCTATTCAAAATAACCCAGAGTTTACTCCGGGCCTGACGGGCAGGATTTTTCAGCCTCAAAACTCACAGAAACCACTGACTGCCGGTGACTGTTTCAGCAATGACAGGGTGAAAAATTATTTAACATTGAAAGATGATCTCAACCTTCCCTGCTTATCTAAATGGTCATACTTACAATTGCGTAGCTTCCTCACAGATAAGACTAAACAAACCCACTTTCGGAGACCTCTGACTCCATTAGAGACAGCATGCTTAAAGGGAGATGACTTTTTGAGGGCGACCTCGGCTACATATTCCTGGCTCCAATTTTCTCCAAATATAGCTAGAGACAGATTCAGAAGGGAATGGTCAGGGGCATTGCAGAAAGACTTCACTGACAACCAGTGGCAGACGGCGTGTACTTTAGCACACAAATGCTCCATTAGCTCGAAAATACAAGAGACAGCGTACAAGCTGCTGACTAGATGGTATGCCACCCCACAGAAACTTCAAACATGGTTTCCTGAGACTACGGATAGATGCTGGAGATGTAGGACTGAACTGGGGACTCTCTTACATATTTGGTGGCAATGCCCAATCCTCGAAACCTACTGGTCAGAGGTGCGGGATATCATACGACAGATCACGGAGACCAGTCTCTCTCTTGACGCAGCCTGCTGTCTACTCCACGTTTCCAATTTCCCGTACAAAAGATATAAAAAATCTCTAACAAAGCACCTTTTGAACGCCGCTAAGGCTCTGATTCCACTGCGTTGGAAGAGCACTCAGGCTCCTTCTGTAAAGGAATGGCTGCAGAAGGTCTCCGAGATCTGTCACATGGAAGACTTACTGGCCCAAACTGCAGACAACATATAAAGATACCACAGGACATGGACCCCATGGTTCCATTTTAAGGTTTCAACAAAATACGACCTCCTAATGAGTAATTAACACCGCTCTGATTGTAGGAGCGATGCATATTCCCCGAGATAGGCTTTGGTGCTCTGCGCAGACCAAGGGGAGAGAGTCATCTCCCCTCATTAAATAAGTTCACCCCGTTTCATACCTTTATCTTTATCTTTCCTTTCTTCTATTATTTCTTTTCAAAATACTATAAATTGGAAAATTTTGGTTGAAGTTCTCATTGCCATCAGATGATGATGTTATTTGTAATAGCATTCTGATCTACCTCACTCATTCAAATAGAGGAGGCACTAGATATCCTTACTTGTAAGTTTGTTTCTATAGGCCCAGGGCTTAGATGGTTGTCTGGTCTAATCCTCAGCATTCCTAGATTAAGTTGATCTAGTAGATGATTGTAACATCCTAGGATTGTAAAATGTCCTATACGCTTGTATCATTATACCAATGTGCGATGGCTTTGATTGTTAAACCTTTTGATTACCTTAATAAAACTCTTTGATAAAAAAAAAATCTACATTGCAGCTGCAATATTTTAACATTAAAAAAAAAAAAAAAAAGCCCCCCCCCCATACATACAAGGTCATTTGGGTCTGTTAAGGCTTAAAATGGGAACCCCCCACATGAAAAATCCCACCCCAAACGAAAAAAATATTGTGCCCCTCCCAAACACTAACAAACACCTAACCAAACACACAGCAAGCCAGCCCATGAAAGGGGGATGGATGCTCGGGGGCAGGAGAGACTCGGGTACCCCAGAAGTCAACAACCTTGTTCCCATATTCAGGGGGACAAGGGCCTCTTCCACACAACCCTAGGCTGGGGTTATAGGGGTCTGCAGACAGGGGTCTTAACGGAATGTGGAAAGCCCCTTTAAACTAGTAGGTGCAAGGTGCTTTGTGGTTGGTATTGGGCTGAGCCCAACATGCCCCAAAGGCAGCCACCTATGTTGAGCGCATGTGGCTTTGTATGGTTTAGGAGGGGGTTTTGCGATCGCTCTTCTCGCCCTTTCCTAGCTGGCCCTGTTGTATGCTCTGAAAAAGGATGTGGTTTGGATTGGTGAAGACAGCTCTCAGCCTTTGGAGAATGGAGTGGAGTGTGGCGTTCCCATTTAAAAGCAAAAGCTAGCCCATGGAAATCCAAGGGGTTAGAGGGGGGGACAAGAGCATTATAGAATGGAGTGTGGAGTTTCCCTTTAAAAGCAAAGCTAGCCCAAGGAAATCATATGCATTAGAGGGGGAAGGTTAAATGCCCTTTTAGGAGGAGCGAGAGTCTTTTTACATAATTTTAACAAGGTGCATGTCACATGTTGGCAACGTAACTTGCTAACATGACCTGTGTGCAAATCTCCTTTAAAAAATACATAGGTGAACCAGCGTAAAAAAAAAATTGTCAAGTTTAGAGGTGCGCCGTACAACCCACTTAATTGCATTTACGTTGCTTGACATTTACTAAGATTTGGGCCGCGGAGTGAACAAACGCATTTGAAAGAGCACAAGAGCCACTTGCGCATGCGCAGTCCTGTCATTGATCTCGCGCAGTTCTAAACATACTTGCAGGCACAGCAGGCTTGCTCGGAAAAAGTTACTTTCTTATTCTATTTTGGGCATATTTGTTACTTGGGCAGTTGTTACTAAACTCCCTAACATCACCCCATAATATTGGCACCTCCATCTTCTGTTAATATTGAATTGAAGATGCCGTGCGCCATGTCCATATTGGTGCACAGACTGCATTTTACCGTGCGCCCAGATTGTTATAGTAAATGGGGGATTTGCGCTCTGTTCCCGACACACTGTTTTGTAAATATGAAAATGTGCTTTGCACCTCGGCGTGCGCCTCTACTGATGGCGTACGGCTTTCGTAAATCAGCCCCATTGTCTTTTTAGTCTTACTATTCATGCTGTCAGAAAAGACAGCAAGTTGGGCAATGGAAATGCAAGCTGACAGGACTCAGAAGACTAAGACATCTTGTTACACAGGGAGTAGACTTTGTACATTGAGCATTCTTGTAATGAAAGTGCTTTGAGACACTAGCGTGCCTCTGTATAATGACAGAACGTCTGGCAACAAAAAAGGCACACTCCCATCCTGAGAGGTATCCTCTGATAGGAAGAAGCTGTTTTTTTCACTGTCTGCATCAGATTGCTGCCATTCTCTTCTATGGTGGGTGTTAAAAGAAATTCATGTTAGTGAAGAATGACAGCTTTGTCTAAAAATGAAATAAGAAAGTACAAAACAGAATGTCAGATGCTATGGTGTTATTCCTGACCCCTGCTATAGTTCAAGTTAACTAGCTGTTATGCTACTTCACTGGATCTTACAATTTTTCCTGACATTACATTTTTTTATGCTAAACGCTAGACAAACAGTTGAAACCATTTATATGATAATTTCACTTGCCAATGGATTTGTTATACTGTGCAGTCTATATTGCCTGATCCTCAACCCCCCTGTACCAACAATACAGACAAGGACATTGGTCAAGAACAAACTCCCACTCTGCTGATTTTACAATAAAGGAGAAGTGCTACATTGATTAGGTCATTTTTTTAATTTCTCTTCTCTCGCCTCCTGTTAGCATATTTGTTGTATGCATATGATTTTGGCTCCTAGTGTTGACCTCCATCTCCTAGTCTTTGTACTGCTCTACAGGGGATTACAGGAGGCCTATTATTACAAATAGACATAGTTAACCCCTTCATGCCGAGGTAATGCAAATATGCAGCCTCGGCTTGATGGGTTGTACTGGGGCAATCCCTGCACCTGCAGGCATCACCCCGGTACCGTTTTTTAGAGCCGGTGTTCTGTCAAAATAGCCAACTCTTCGAAATCTCCAATCACGTCACTTCTGGTTGCTGCACAGCATCAAGACTTGGAGATTTGATGAGTGGCTGTTTTGACACAACACCGGCAAGCGTATACACTCCGGTATACGAAATTATGAGCGGACATTCCTACTCCGCCAGATACTAACCAACAACATGGACGCTTGCTGGTGTTGTGTCAAAACAGCAACTCCTCAAAATCTCTAATTACTGATGCTTTAGAGAAGTGACGTGATTGGAGATTTCGATAAATTGGCTATAATTATAAGCAGCGGGAGGAGACGTTCTCCCCCCCGTGGCTCATTCGGGCACTCTCGTTCCATAGGGAGGCCTGAGCGACCAGCCAGTAAGTCCGCGGGCTGACAGAACACCTGCATTCAGAGGAAGACAGCGGATATCTCACTACACCCAGGTACGTCTTTAATTTAACAGTCATTTTAGCAATAAAGTGAGCGTATAGAAATAAATATAGTACATTGACCTCTCTCATGCTGTTTGCATGTTTTTTAAAGGCTAATGGTTTAGCCCTGATCAGTGCAGGGTGTAGCAACATGGCCTCCGCTACCTTCCTACTGCTTGCGTACAGCTTCTTTAAATTTTTTTGCATCAAATCACCATCACAGATGTCAATATACTATATATACACTAGTATATTGTAAAAATTACTCTTACATTGAAGACACAGCTGGGTGTACGAAGATGTCCGCTGCCGCCTTCTTTTCACTACAGTGTTCTGCCAGATAAGGCAACCTGGTAACGGCTGTACGCATGCGCAGCTGATAGAATGTCTCTTCCATTACCAAATCTGAAGGGTCGCCGAATCTGTCAGAACACCGGAAATGGCTTTGGTCGGGTCTCGGATCTAGTAACCTGGAAGCGATGTCATGACATCACTTCCGATTTACTGAAGACTTAAAGGCGCCAAATTTTAAAAAAATTTCAGTATTCAAAACAGCTAAACTTGGCGTTTTGAAAGCTTTTAAGTGCAAAGCAGGGATTTGGGGTCTTATAGACCCCAGATCTGTCCATAAAGGCTACCTGTCACGGACTATTCCTTGTGACAGCAATAAAAGTGATCAGAGGAAAAAAAAAAATGAAAGGGACAGTGTAAAAAAAAAAAATTGCATCTGAAAGACCACTGAGCAAATACAGTGTGACATAAAATATTGCAACGATCGCCATTTTATTCTCTAGGGTCTCTGCTAAAAAATGTGTGTGTATATATATATATATATATATATATATATATATATATATATATATATATATATAGATAGATAGATAGATAGGTAGATAGGTAGATAGATAGATAGATAGATAGATATAATTTGCATGCACACACTTAAAAGATCTCAGTCAAAAACCACTTCCTGCCCAAAGCACACACAAACACACACAGTGAGTATATATATATATAGAGATTTTACCTGCAGACAGCACACACATACACATACGCTGCCCAAACACAGGACTCACACACTTAGCCAGTGTTTGCCAAATAGAGAGATTAAAACAGTATTACATAGACACTTAAGAGATCCCACTTTGAAGAGATTCTGGTGCAATCTGAGATTTTTTTTATCGTACTGAGTTTTCTGTATGACTTTGATAAATGGTTTTACACAATATAGTACATGGTCCTTTGTGAACACCTGATGAGATTTGGGTTGAAGAGTGAGGCAGTCCAGTTTATGTTGATGGTATTGGTGTCAAAATATATAGAAAATGTGTGTGTTCTTCTCATTGTATTGGTCTTGCTGTATCATTCATATATACAGTATACGCTTCATGTAGTCAAAAAATCTCCCTGAAGAAGCCATAGGAGGCGAAACATGTCGGAGTATCTACTTGAAAGCTTAAATTAATAACAAGGACTACCACTATGTTGCAAGATTTTAATGTTGTGATTCTGATTTTAATTAATCCATAAACTGGTATCTTCATTTGCTAATTTTTTGGTACCTAAAGAGTCCCATGATTAAATTTTGTCGGATCTCTTTAAATTTAATTATTTTTTTTACTTATTTGTTTAACTTTTTATTTTTACACTGTCCTTTTAAAAAGAAAATGTTTGGGTCACTGTTATTCCTATTACAAGGAATGTAAACATCCCTTGTAATAGAAAAAAAAGCATGACAGGACCTCTTAAATGTGAGATCTGGGGTAAAAAAAAAGACCTCAGATCTCACAATTACACTTAAATGCAATAAAAAAAATAAAATTAAAAAAATTAAATGTCTTTAAAAAAAAAAAAAAAAAAAAAAAAAAAGAAATTCCCCTTTAAGACCATTGGGCGGAAGTGACGTTTGACGTCCAATGTTATGAAGCCAATTGGGGGCCATCTTTCCCTCACTCGGCTCCAGGCCTGTCAGGGGAGAGGATGCGATTGTCTCCGCCGCTACCGGCCGATAAAAGTGATCTTGCAGCAAATCTGCCCAATGTCCTGCTGTGTGGCCTGGTCAGCAACAGGATCTGGACCGGCACCGGGCTGCGGCCCGGGGGTTGGGGACCCCTGGTCTATATGATTATTTAACTTGTCTATATACATGTGGTTGTCCTTTACAGGTATGTAAAATATGCACGAAAATCTTTTGCTGCTAATCACTGACAAAAACTGAGAAAAAACTGTGTTGTTTTGGGGTTTTGTTGCCTTAAACAAAAGCTTTTTCAGTTTTAGCAGACACCAAAAACATTTTACCTTTTTGATGAACGAAAAAAATTATTTGCTGTTTATTAAATAATATTTCCTTAGTTCGCACAGAGCTGCTATTTGGAAAACTGGGTAAAAGCTCTGCCAGGAATTAGTTTCAGCAACTGACTTTTCTTTTTTTACATACCATTATGTAGTTACATAGAGCCTCTATCGGTTTAATTAAAGGGAGATTTTGGGGTGTTTTGCATTGTCCTGCATTGCTTTATAGCTGAAGTTGTCATCACTTTCCCTGGCCAATTAGGGAGCAGCAATGAAAGGACTCCTGTGTCATTCTGCATGCCACCAGAACAGCAGCTCATGCAGATAAGATTGGAGTTGCTGCATAGGTCAGATCGTTTGGTGTTGAGGCCCCGGTTTACACTATTGTGATGCGGGAGCAGCACAATTCCAGTGCAGGTTCCTGCATTGCATCTCCCTCGCAGCCAGTTCACACTGCCTTCTGCAAACCACTGCGGGTGTCAATACAAAGTCAATGACACCCCCAGATCGGTTCGAAGAATCGCAGTGCGAACTGTGAATTTCTCACTGTTGCAAATCAGTAATGCACTTTTGATGGACTATTAGTTGCCAATTTATTTCATTCTTTTTCAATTGTGTTCTAATTTATCACATTGTGTTTATTCACATATTGTTTTTTACACATTGATTTACATTGCGGACTGGTGACCATATGCATAGTTACTAGTCCCCTTTAGCGCAATTACGTTATTTCCAATTTTGATCTCTACTGTGTTTGTGTTACATAGAGGAATTGCAGCTTCATATTCCACATTGTTATATTTCACCTATGCGCAGTTTTTTTCTCTTTTTTTCTGACAACTAAAATCAAAGCTGATGCTTGTTTGGCTGAACAGGAAGTGATTTCACAAGAGGTGCCATCACTGGAAATGGCACCACAGAAATTGAACTCACAGGAAATGATGTAATTAAAATAGCAAAAATTGTATCTGTACCCATAAAGATTTAGAAATCATGTATTATTAAAAAAACTCTAACCACTAGCCGACCAGCTCACGTAGATATACTGCGGCAGGTCGGCTCTCCTTTGTGAAATGTCGTACCTGTACGGCGGCTTGCCCAGGCGCAGTTGGAAGCATGTTTGCGGGTCTGGCAAACTCGATGTCCACTGGCAACCCGCGATCGCCCAACACAGAGGCAGAACGGGGATCTGCCCTTGTAAACAAGGCGAAGCCCCATTCTGACAGGGGACATGTCAGAGATCTACTGTTCCCAGTAATCGGGAACAGTGATCTCTGTCATGTTCCAGTGAGCCAATCCCTCCTACAGTTAGAACACACCTAGCGAACACACTTAACCCCTTGATCGCCCCCTAGTGTTAACCCCTTCCCTATTAGTGTAATTTTTACATTGATCAGTGCATTATTTATAGCACTGATCAATGTAATAATGTCACTGGTCCCCAAAAATTGTAATTTGGGGTCAGATTTGTTCGCCACAATGTTTCAGTCCCTCTAAAAATCGCAGATTGCCGCCAAAAAAATTAAAAGTCCCTAAATCTATCCCATAGTTTGTAGATGCGATAACATTTGCGCAAACCAGTGGCGCACATGTAGGGGTCGCAGAAGTCGCCATGGTGACTGGGTGCCCTTTATGCCTCGATAGGAGGAGCGGCTGAGACCGAGCTGCCCGATCCTCAGCTGAACTGTAAAACGGCACTACGGGGAGCTCGTCACCTAAAGTAGACCTAAAGTAAAAGCACAGAGTGTACTGTGCTCTTTGTCTCCCCCTACAGTGCAGTACCCGGCAGGAAGAGATAAGGTAACGGACTGCTAGTTTTTAAAAGGCTGTATGCATGTGTGTTTATATGTGTGTGTATGTGTGTGCACATGTATTTGTGTGTATGTATGCATGTGTGTGCAGGGAAGTATGTGTGTGTGTGCATGTATGTACAGTATCTCACATAAGTGAGTACACCCTTTTTTGTAAATATTTTATTATATCTTTTCATGTGACAACACTGAAGAAATGACACTTTGCTACAATGTAAAGTAATGAGTGTACAGCTTTTATAACAGTGCAAATTTGCTGTCCCCTCAAAATAATTCAACACACAGCCATTAATGTTTAAACCAATGGCAACAAAAGGGAGTACACCCCTAAAAGAAAATGTCCAAATTGGGCCCAATTAGCCATTTTCCCTCCCTGGAGTCATGTGACTCATTAGTATCACAAGGTCTGAGGTGTGAATAGGGAGCAGGTATGCTAAATTTGGTGTTATCGCTCTCACTCTCTCATACTGGTCACTGGAAGTTCAACATGGCACCTCATGGCAAAGAACTCTCTGAGCATCTGAAAAAAATAATTGTTGCTCTACATAAAGATGGCCTAGGCTATAAGAAGATTGCCTAGACCCTGAAACTGAGCTGCAGCACGGTGGCCAAGACCATACAGCGGTTTAACTGGACAGGTTCCAGTCAGAAAAGGCCTCGTCATGGTCGACCAAAGAAGTTCAGTGCACATGCTTAGCGTCATATCCAGAGGTTGTCTTTGGGAAATAGACGTATGAGTGCTGCCAGCATTGCTGCAGAGGTTGAAGGGGTGGGGGATCAGCCTGTCTGCTCAGACCATACACCACACACTGCATCAAATTGGTCTGCATGGCTGTCATCCCAGAAGGAAGCCTCTTCTAAAGATGATACACAAGAAAGCCCGCAAACAGTTTGTTGAAGACAAGCAAACTAAGGACATGGATTACTGGAACTGTGGTCTGATGAGACCAAGATAAACTTATTTGGTTCAGATGGTGTTAAGCGTGTGTGGTGGCAACCAAGTGAGGAGTACAAAGAAAAGTGTGTCTTGCATATAGTCAAGCATGGTGCTGGGAATGTCATGGTCTGGGGCTGTATGAGTGCTGCCAGCACTGGGGAGCTACAGTTCATTGAGGAACCATGAATACCAACATGTACTGTGACATACGAGACTGGGCTGCAGGGTAGCATTCCAACATGATAACGACCCCAAACACGCCTCCAAGACAACCACTGCCTTGTTAAAGAAGCTGAGGGTAAAGGTGATGGACTGGCCAAGCATGTCTCCAGACCTAAACCCTATTGAGCATCTGTGGGGCATCCTCAAATGGAAGGTGGAGGAGCGTAGAAGTGGGAAGGATCTGTGAGTGTGCTCTCAGCACATAAACAGCTGCCCAGTGATGCATTTGTGCTGCATGTGGGCGTTAAAGTCCACCCGTTTGCCGCTCATAATTAAAAAAAATAAAAAGATAACTGTAAAATTATTTTAGGTTTCCCGTTTTTTTTTGCTTTTGCTTATTTGAGCCATTTTACAAAATTTGGAAAAAAATGAAAATAGGGCACTTTCACACTGCCAGCACCTGGGCGTCGGTGGTAAAGCGCCCCTATTTTTAGTGGCGCTTTACAGTCATTTTTGCAGTGCTTTTTCGGCCATTGGTGGAGCGCTTTTAACCCCCACTAGTGGCTGAAAAAGGGTTAAAACCGACCGCAAAGCGCCGCTTTGCCGGTGGCGCTGCTCATTGATTTCAATGGGCAGGGGCACTTTAGAGGTACAGCGCTGCAAAGAAGCTGCTTGCAGGACTTTTTTTGACGTTCTGCCAGCGCAGCGCTCCAGTGTGAAAGCGCTTTACAGGCGCTATTTTTAGCGCTAAAGTGCCTGAAAAACGCCTCCAGTGTGAATGGAGTCATACTGTAAGTGTTATACTCTGTTTACATATTCAAACCAAAGTTATATTTTTAGGAACTGAGCAATAAAAGATGCTATACCACAGGAAACTAATCTCTAACTTTCTGTTACAGTTCTGGCAAACTAAGAACTTTCAAACTATCCCATTGCAGAGAATTAGAAGGTCCCTCTAAGTACACTACACAGATCAATAAAATTTTTATACTCTGCTGGCAGAGATGTCACTAGCAGCTGCAGGGTCTGGTTCAAAAATCTGAACACCGCCCCTTAACATAGCTTAATAAAGACCAAAAGAAAATATAGCAAAGAAATGTCACTGGGCAATTGGTAACATTTGGGAATTAAAGCAATTTTCCAGGAAAACAAGTTTACAAAGACTCATTTTTAATCGATACCAGTGACCGTTTAAGGCTATAGATGCTGCAACCATCAGGGATAGCATGCTGAAATCAATACAAGAAACATATGCAGGAAGAAAGTGAACAGTAATTTCTACCCCCTCCCAATGGCTATGCTTTTTACAGATTTTAATTTTTGTGCACATTAAAGAAAGTACATCAAAAGATGCATCAAGACAGTTTTATTAATAAAGCTGAGTTTAAAATACCATTAATCCTTAAAGCCACCTTGTCACATACTTAAAGTGTAAGTAAACCCTCCTATAGTTTTCAGCCAAGGAAGCTGCCATCTTTGCCTCTGTTTATTCTACAACTTCCATGATGCTCCACATGTGATCAGTTATGACACCAACCATTGTATAGTTTGACAGTTTGGTTGAGAGCACAACCAATGAGAGTGTTACATTTCCGGCACGTGCCAGAAATGAAACTGTTTTATGGATGGGTTTACTTCTGCTTTAAATATTTTCAATCAAAAACCCATACCTACAAAGAATATACTAAAAAAAATACTACTTCTGCTGCCCGTGCAACTTTGATCACTAGAAGTCCGCTAGGAAACCAACACTTTCAGTAGAGTCAATCTCTGGGGTCCCTTGCAGTTCTCACCGGTTCTCCTGCAGATCTCACATCACTACTGTGTCCTGTAATTACATGGAGGTCAGTGGGAGGAACAAGTAAGAACTGCAGGAACCCACAGAGACTGACACCCCTGTCTGTTTCCCAGCAGACTTTGGGGGAATCATTTCTAGTGATCTATTCAGCGTTCAGCATGGTTATTCATTCTCTTCTTTAGCGTTACAGGCTTGGTTAAAAATATTTAAACTATGTGACAGAGTTGCTTTAAAGTGGATCTTAATAAACAAATAAGTTCTGACATGGCAGAAACTGTCGAGCAGTTGAAAAAATTAGTCCTCAACCACTTCAGCCCCCGAAGATGTGGCTGCTCAATGACCAGGCAATTTTTTGCGATTCAGCACTACGTCGCTTTAACTGACAATTGCACGGTGGTGTGACGTTGTACCCAAACAAAATGGACGTCTTTTTTTTTTCCCACAAATAGAGCTTTCTTTTGGTGGTATTTGATCATCTCTGCGTTTTTTTATTTTTTGTGCTTTAAACAAAAAATGCGTCAATTTTTGAAAAAAACACAGTATTTTGTACTTTTTGCTATAATAAATATCCCCAATTTTTTTTTTAAAAAAGCACATTTTTTTCCTCAGTTTAGGCCGATATGTGTTTGTCTACATTTTTTTGGTAATAAAAATCGCAATAAGCGTATATTGATTGGTTTGGACAAAAGTTATAGCGTCTATAAAATATGGGAAAGATTTATGGCATTTTTATTATTATTATTTTTTTTTTTTACTAGTAATGGCGGTGATCAGCGATTTTTATCGGGACTGCAACATTATGGCAGACAGATCAGACACTTTTGACACATTTTTGGGACCATTGGCATTTATGCAGCGATCATTGCTATAAAAATGTACTGATTACTGTGTAAATGTTACTGGCAGGGAAGGGGTTAACAGTAGTGGGTGATCAAGGGGTCAACTGTGTTCCCTTGTGTGTGTTCTAACTGTAGGGGGATGGGACTGCCTGGGTGAGGAGAGCGATCTGTTGTTCATACTTATATGAACAACAGATTGCTCTCCTCACCCGAGAGCACGGAGATCTGTCTGTTTTCATTGATAGATCTCCATTCTGCCTCTGTGCGGTGCGATCGCGGATACCTGGCGGTCGTGCGCGTATCGGTTCCGGCGTCGCTCTGGCAGCGTGCGTGTGCCCCCTAGTGGTTAAAAGGCGAGCTGACGTATAGCTACGACGGTTCATCCAGGGAAGCCAACCTGCCGCAGTATAACTGTGGCGGCTGGTCGGGAAGGGGTTAAAGTGGATGTAAACCCTCACATATACCCAGTGAAGTGAGCAGCCTCAGATGATACACAGAGATGAAACAATTCTCCCTACATAAGTTTTACATGTATATCTGCTGTCTTCATCTGTATATATCCTTTCAAATTCTTACATCGGGCAAGAATTTTCACTTCCTCATTCTGCACTGTTAGGGCTCTTTCACACAGGGCGGATCAGTGATGATCCGCTCCGCGAACATCTGCTTGCTCAGCGGGGATCGATCCGCGGATCCCCGCTGAGCAGGAAAATGACAGGTCTGTCGCTGCACACTGTGCAGCGACGGACCTGTCAGAGCGCCGCTCTCCCCTATGGGGGATCGGGTGATGACGGACCGTAGAGTCTGTCGTCACCCGATCTGATCCGAAAACGGACCGTTACACTTTTTCAGATTGGAGCGAGTCGGATGTCAGCGGACATGTCACCGCTGACATCCGACGCTCCATAGACCTCCATGGAGTGTCCGTTCAGGTCCGCCTAAAAAACTGACAGGCGGACCTGAACGGACAGTCTGTGTGAAAGAGGCCTAAGAATAGGCTTGGATCACACTGAGACCAGGTGGAGGAAAGGCACCCCTTCCCCCTTCACATTGGTAGAAGAATGAAAATGTTTTCATAGCTCTAGGCAGACTGACTGCTAATCTATTTATAGCAACCCCCCCCACACACACTTCTATCTCCCCTCTTGGAGAACTTGTGAGAACTTATCAGGCTGATAACAGAGCTAGAGCAGGAGACAGCTACAGGACTTAGTTCTTTGAAGAGAGATAAAAAGACACTACCGATAGATGTGCCCAGCTCAAATTTCATGATCTGGGTTTACATCCACTTTAAGCACAATGACTCTGCTTAGGCTGATTTTTGTAGGTGAGAAGAAGCATTTTCTGAGTCTCCTCTCCCCCAGTGATCAGACTATAAGATTGTAACTTTGTAGTAAATCACAAGGTGAAAGACTGCAGGGGAGGGATGATATGTGTTAGATATTTGTGAACACCAATATCTGTACATACTCCATGATTTATATGACTGCAGCTAAGTCCAGGAAGCAAATGCTGACTCTGCATAATGTCTGAGCGAAGATGGAACCATCCTTTTTGATAGAAAAGTGGTATGAAGCATTGTTAAGGGGAGTATTGTGATCTCTGCAATAGGTAGTAAAGTATATGGCCAAAGTACCAGCATTTCAGTCCAAGAAGTAGATGCTGACACTACATGAGGTCTGAACAAAGATGGAGCCATCCTTCTGGATAGAAAAGTGGATTGAAAGAATTGCTAAGAGGAGTATTGTGATCTCTGCAATAGGCAATAAATTATAAGGCCATAGTGTTATTTAGTGTCAGGTTGACCACAGGCAGAAACAGACTTGAAGGGGCTTATTGTAACCACCTGCTTTTATCAAATTTTTCATGCAGGACCTCCCATAAGCTGGTTAGCCCAATTTTGATATCAGGGGTTGGTACTCTGTTTCTGCCTGTGATCAATCTTACACCTTTTCTTCCACCTATTTTTAATCTCTTTATTGGGAATTAACCAAGGATTTGTCCCCTTCATGACCAGGCCATTATTGCATATGGCACTGCATCACTTTACCCGACAATTGCGCGGTTGTGCGACATTGTACCCAAACAAAATTGACATCTTTTTTTTCCCACAAATAGAGCTTTCTTTGGTGGTATTTGATCACCTCTAGGGTTTTTATTTTTTGTGCTATAAACAAACAAACAGAGCGACAATTTTGAAAAAAAAAAAAAAAATGTGCATACCTAAAATGTGCATACATACACGTAAACACACATGTATGCACACACACACACACACATACAAACACATATATAAACAGATACACACACATTTGTAGTCAGAGTCTGGATACTGGAGGAGACGTATACCCCAACTATTGCGACCTGAGGTTGCCATGGTCACATGTGAGAGTATGCTTAAAACAGGGCATGCCCTTAGTATGAAATATGAAGAAAAAATGGGGGGATGGGTGGGCGGGAACCTGGAAATGCTAGCCGACGAGTGTGTAGGGAAGGAGGGGGGATTATAAGCCCCAGACTCATCCTACAAATTCAGGCTAGCCAATGGCCAGCCTTCTAACATATACACACACACATATACATAAGTGCACATATGCACACACATATAAACATGTGGCAACCTGTGAAGCTCTGGTGAACTCCATGCCCAAGAGGGTTAAGGCAGTGCTGGAAAATAATGGTGGCCACACAAAATATTGACAATTTGGGCCCAATTTGGACATTTTCACTTAGGGGTGTACTCCTTTTGTTGCCAGCGGTTTAGATATTAATGGCTGTGTGTTTGTTATTTTGAGAGAACAGTAAAATTTACACTGTTATACAAGCTGTACACTCACTACTTTACATTGTAGCAAAGTATCATTTCTTCAGTGTTGTCACATGAAAAGATAAAATATTTACAAAAATGTGAGGGGTGTACTCACTTTTGTGAGATACTGTATATATGAATGTTGGATAAGGTAAGATAGAAATAGTAAGTCAAAAATGTACAAAGAAATGTAAGAATTCTGTCTCATTTGCAGCTTTTACCATTTGCTTGTCAGAGCCTGGTAGGAGTGTGGTGGAGCACATTCACGGATGGAGTGTATACTATATAGCCGCTTACTTACCTCTATATGCACACAGTTCATGTGTGTAGAGCAGGTTACAACACTAATGTAAAGATTATTTCCAAAATCAGTGTGGTAGCAAATTGGAGCATGCTTTGCTGGGGTTTTTCGCCTTCTTCTGTATCAACTGTGAGTGAAGGGTTGTGTATATGGGATTGTATTTTTATTTTTTTTTGGCTGAACTAGATGAAATTGTGTCTTTTTTTCAACCTAACTATGTAACTATGTAAAAGAACAGATGTCTTCTGCCGTCTGAGAGGAGAAAAGCATTTCCCTTTCATCAAGATTTATTTATCGGGACTTCCAGTTCCGGTACCGTATGAGGAGGTAAGCAGAGCCAGCTCCTGCTTCACTCCTCTCCACTCCTCTCCTCTAACCTGCTTTAAAGCCAGCCATTGTCTCAGGGCGACCCCCCCCTCACCTCCACCTCAGAGCGGGACCATTATGGATCGGTTTGTGGAGCGCACTCAAAACCGATCTGCCTCCTCTTCATTGCAATCAGCGGTAGACACTGCCACCGCCACAGCTAAGATGGCGTCCTCTCAGCACTGAAGACAGGCTGCACTCTCCCTCGCTGCCTGACACAGCAGTGTACATTCCTGCCTCTCCTACGGGCATCGCACAAGCTGTGGTGGCCCTCCTAATACCTACCCTGGCAGCTACTGTGGACTTTGCAGTACAGAGGGGCCTGGAGCAATTACACCTGGACCTCCAATCTCAGGCACAATAGATCACACAGGGTGAGGAATGAATCTCCTCTAGAAGATGAAGCTGCAGCCAGCTCTGCTACCCTGGCCCGCATGTCTAATTCACACAAAGATCTATGGGAAAAGCTGGATGACCTTGAGAACCGCTCAAGAGGCAATAATCTGCACATTATTGGTTTACCAGAATCACTCTCTGCTACCCAGCTCCCTGACATCTTGTGCCAGGCTTATACCTGAACAACTAGGCCTGCGCACTCCCTGCGTGATCGAACGTGCACACTGTATCTGCCACCATACTGATCACCACACTAAACCCCGAGCTGTCATTGTGCGTTATCTTAATTATGCTGATAAGAGTGCCATCCTGCAAAAATTCTGACGCTCTCGAGCCCTTACTATTGATGGTGCAGACCTACGTTTTTTTGCTGATTATTCAATGGAGGTGATGAAACAGTGCAAAGCCTTCTCCGCTGTTTGCTCAACCCTATATTGCAAACATGTCAAATGTACTCTGGCCTATCAAGCTGTTTTGCATATTATTTCCCCAACTGGGACACATCTCATTTATACTTCACTTGAGGAAGCAGAGCACCATGTCAATAGTGCTTCTGATATGGGCACAACTGACCGTCCTATAAACAATGCCGAAGATTCCTCTGCATTGCTGTGACATCAACGCAGCCCCTATAAGCCTCCATACAAAAGGGGTCGTTTTGCCAATCAGGGCAGGCAATCAGAGGTCCGCTGATACTCCAGCAGTACTTTCTGGTCTTTACAATACTTTTGGGTAATGGTTACTCTGTTTTAAGTCGTATTTGTCTACATTGATTGTATATATTTTTACATAGGGTTATTTCATCATTCTTGCTCAGCTCTTAACAAAGGGCACCTCTCATAGGCCAGCTCCTTACTCCCTCTTTAGTTTGAATCGTGGGCCTCAATCACACCTTCCTGCATCCTCACTATGCGTTTCCCCCCTCCTCATTCCCTTCCTTCCTCATCCCTGCTACCCTACCACCCCCCCCCCCCCCCGAGCTTTAGTTTCATCCTTTGAAGAGGAGTAATTAGCTAGTGGGAGCTCTGCATCGGAGTTGGTCCTCGTTTGGAAAAAAGTGAGGTCTACGCAAAACTACGGGTGGTTTTTACCCCCGGTTTCTCAATTTTTTTTCTCTTTAGTGTTTAAGTTGTTTACCTGTTTTGCTATTATACCCTCAGCTTGTTTTCACCTTATCCATGTTCCTCAGCTGGGAGGAACGGTATCAGACAGGAGGCTCAACTCTGTGCGTTCTTCTACCAACTCCCTTCCAAAACAGACATGGATCCTCAAAGCAGTAGGGATCACCTAAGAGTGGTCTCTTGGAATGTCAAGGGGTTACGCTCCCCAGGTAAGCAAATGCAAATTCTTAGCCACCAAGAACGGGAAAGATTCTCTCTATCCAGGCTCCTACAGACCGATATCCCTAATCATAGTTACATAGTTACATAGTAGGTGAGGTTGAAAAAAGACACAAGTCCATCAAGTCCAACCTATGTGTGTGATTATGTGTCAGTATTTCTCTAATCAATATAGATGTTCAATTTTTTTCCGAAAGAATAGCATCACGCTCGGCCCCTCTGTTCCTGTCTATACTACACCCAGCTCAATCGGGTTTTTTTCCGGGGACACTCTGCCACCTTGAATATTCGCAGAGTCTTATTGGCTCTAGAATACACCAAAACACACTTAAATAAGGATATTGCTATCATTTGGCTTGATGCCGAAAAAGCCTTAGATAACATTAGTTTCCCCTGGCTATTTACAGTAATGGAAGCCTTTGGCTTCTCGGGTCCAGTAGTGCGTTTTTTACAACAAATGTACGCATCCTCGACAGCTCGCCTAGTTTCCCCTGATTTCATATCCACCACAATACCCCTGACAAAGGGAACGAGGCAGGGATGTTCTCTTTCAACTCTCCTCTTCAATATAGCACTTGAGCCCCTATCTAGGATTCTCAATTCATCAGCTGGGGTTAGCGGTCTCACTGTTGGTGATCAGACCTTCCGATCCGCTTTGTTTGCGGACGACATCTCACTGTTTTCCTCCAATCCCCTTTCAAATTTTGATATGCTTCAGGAATTATTTGCGGCCTTTTGATTGAGCTCTGATTTCAGAATAAATTTTGATAAAAGCGAGCTTCTAGCTCTACATCCTCGAATGTCTGCCAAATGGCTCTTTTCTTCCCCTTTTACCGTTGCCTCCCAGCACCTCACTTAATTGGGTATACATATAGGTCGAGAGCCTTCCTCATTATACAGTCTATCCACCCTTAATATCTAAAATTGTAAAGGAGTTGGAAGCTTGGGCGGCCCTCCCCCTCTCGGTCTTTGGGAGATGTCACCTTTACAAAATGGTGTCATTTGCACGTCTATTATATCCAATGCAAACCATACACCTCTTGCTAAAGAATTCTGATGTGCACAAATTATATACAGCTTTGACTACTTTTCTGTGGTCTCGCAAAAAAACCTTGCATAGCCCTACAGAAACGGTGTCTCCCTAAGTCTGAGGGGGGTGTGGGCCTGCCCAATCTGCGATTCTATAACCTTTCATGTCTACTTAGACAGGGCCTGGATTGGATATCCTGAAAACCATGTTACTCCAATCACAAACTTGAGAGTGCCCTGGTCTCTCTGCTCACCCTTCCAGCCATCCTCCATTCTAAACTAAGGGCGCTACCAGTTCACCTAAGATCCAATGTCCTCATCAGAGAGATGGTTGTTGCCTGGAGGGAGGTGCGGATGGGATTGCCCTCAAGTATCTCTTTCCATTTAACTATTCAGGGTAACCCTATGTTCTTCCCATCTACTACATATAAGGTCTTTAATCACTGGCGCACTTGTGGACTTGTCAATGTTACCTCTTTATACCATGGAAACCCTAGTATGCTTAAAACATTCTCGATCATCTCTCAGGAATACTCCTTGCCGGCATTACACGTTTTCCATTATCAGCAACTTCTCAGTTTTATACTGTACAAAGGTGTTCTGGATCCCAGGTCCTCTCCAAAAGTCATTCATTGACGTAGTGCTCCAACGCGATAACTACTCTATTTCCAATCTCTACTCTCATCTCATTACGCAACAGTCGGACAAATACCATCTGGCCCCGTTTCAGAAGTGGTCTTCCATATTCAACGATGCTGACCTTCCAGAGAAAATCTTAAAGAGCTACCGATATATCCACAATCTTGTGTCAGAGATTTGGTGTGAAACTCAATTTAAAATAATACACAGAGTGTACTTCCCTTTCCGCATCAACCCTGAGGACTCTAGTCCCCTGGTGTTCTTCACCGCGCCCTACACTACTCCACCAGCTATGGGAATGCTCGACTATCTCTGTCTACTGGGACTCTGTTCTCACATATATAGCCAAAGTCGTTAAGATCAAGCTGCCCAAGAATCCTCTACTATGTCTCTTTGGATTTGAACCACCAGCCTCCTCACCGTCATCGACGTCTGCATCTAACCTCACACTATGGGCTCATCTATGTTTGCTGGAAGCTCGGAGAGCAATAATGAACAACTGCATCACTACTTCTGCACCATGCATCTCGGCCGTGAAAAGAACTTTACTGTCATTGTTCAACCTGGAAAAACTTGATACTATCATATCGAACTTTAAATCAACTCAACGTTTCTTTACCAGATGGAGAAAATTCAGGGAGTGTACATTTACACAGGAAGAACTCGCAACAAATATGCGCCCTTTCCATTACTCTGATTGGTACTTGAAACACAATCTGACCAATTCCTTAATCAAACTCAAATTACCAGATGTAAATGAGCCCTTTGACCCTGCCTGCCCTAAGTCCCAGAGTTCTCAGGGGTCTTCCGGCCCCCTAAGACCTTCATACTCTTCCGCAGATCACTGGTCTATAACTCAGCTGCCTGTATCCCCCTGAGTCTATCACTGGGTTGTACTATGTTAGGCCTCCACTCCTGAGGGTACCACACTATACTATCATTTGTTTCATTTGTTACTGTTCTTTGTTTTTCTTTGCAGGTATGATACTATGCCAGTTTATTACACATGGGTAAAATTGCTTTCCTTCCCACATCCCTTCCCTTGTATTTCTCCTTTTCTCTCCCCTCCCCCCCCTCCCTCCCTCTCCTCACCTTTGACCCTGTTAGGGTCCCTATATCTGATTAACGCCTGCATTGTAACTCAGGTTTACAACTTTGGGTCCTCTGACCCCATACCATGTATCTATCCTTTGAATTTTGTTACTTGGAAAACCTAATAAATATAAAAAATAATAATAAAAAAAGATGTATTTTTCATCTAGCCAGTTTCTTTTGTTGCTGCAGAGATTGAAGAAACTCATTTTCAGCTTTCCAGATTGGCAGATCCTCCTCTCTTTTACAAAAGCTGTACTCTAACTTTGCTGAAAACAGGAAGCTGGGGCAGCCAGTAATTTTTTGTTATGGAACTAACCTCTGCGTTCAGCACTCACCTAGGTGTCTACTGTATGTGCAACATAAGTCAGCCGCAGAGTGCTTTACAGGTCCAGGATCACAGTGCATCCATCTGGGGAAACCCTGTGCCTGAAAACCCTGTAGAGGGTGTGCCCTCTGGAGGGGAGTAAAGGAAAGAGAAAGGTGCCTCTAAGTGCAGTAGTTAAAAGATTTATTACAGGCACAATGGAATTAAAAACACTTACAAGAGAGTAAGAAGTCATAGGCATGCCCCAGTTTAAGTCTGTTGGGATTAAACGCTTGCTACCCACATTGTTTTTTATACTTTTATTACTCGTGATCACCAGTCTTTTTTGTACTAATTTATTATGATGTACTGCGTTTTTAAATAAAAACTTCTCCGTTTTTTGACTTGCACCATATGGAGCCTCTCCATTTTTTCTTATCTTTACCCCGGTTCGATTGAGCCCATTTGTACATACCTCCAGACGGCTCACCTACAGGGTGGAGGTTGCATAACGTATTGGAGAGCCATAGGAATTCAGGCACTTTGGTTGGACCATCACTGTCGAGGAGCGGAACCATCCCGTTTGGAGTGACCCTCTTCCTGCCAACCCTAACCTTGACGCATGTGGTCTACCTAAGCCTGATTGACCCACTACCGCTGGTAAGTGGGTCCACCGTATATAATAGGAGTACCCATCCATACTCCTTTGATAGAGGATTTCCTCATATCTACAGCTTTGCAGCTAGTTTCATATTGTTTGCACTATCCCTATTTCATCGAAGATTCACCATTGTGTATTAGATGGACACTTTTTTTGAACTTTCACTAATTTTCCAGTTCACACCAAGTGAACAATGGATTCCTTGCATGTTCACTACATTTGTTTATATGTTATGCACATATATTATTTCAGTTAATTTCTGTTGTATTACTTTTTAGCGCTACACTGTATTTTTACATATAATGATTAGTCCTCATGCGGATCGCTGTAATCCTCGTTTGGGAGAGAGAGCCATCCTGCAGCTTTCAGAGTCCCTGGTGACATGGATTAGCAAGGAGGTGAAGATGCGATGAGCCAGCCTAGGTTCTGGAATCAGGCTGGAATTCACGAGGCCGATGTAACATCAGGTGAAGGTAGTGGGCGGTAACGCGTTTCGGAGCATGGACAGCTCCTTCATCAGACTTATGCCCATGCTTGCCCGGCAGGCTTATGAGAGGTGAAAGAGGGATTTGGGTTCCTGGAGAACTGGGCTGACTTCTCAGTTGGTTACCGGCTCTTTAGTAAGGTTGGGCTGCACCTTAATAGGGATGGTACAGCTGTATTGGGAAGTAAGATGGCCACAAAGCTGGAGGGTTTTTAAACTAGGTGTTGGGGGGAGGGACCAGAGAAAGCGATAGCCGACAGGGAGCAGATGACAGAGGGTGATAGGAGTGTCAGCAGTAGTAATAGCAATGAAAAACCAACCAAACACAGGGTAAGTGAGTGGGCAATTCAAATTCAAAAACAAAGCCAGGAGAAACAAAGGAAGAAAACAATATGCACTGATACAACAATAAGGGGTCAGACATTAATGGAGGGTGGTATGGGGATAGATGGGGGGAGGGTTATGGCATGTGACAAGAAAGTCCCCATGTTGCATACAACCATTGGAAATTATAGTGCCATTTGTACTACTAGAAGAAATATGAAAAACACCAGAGCAAAATGTAATAATGCAGTAAAATGTTTGTTCACCAATGCCAGAAGTCTGCCAAGCAAAATAGGCGAGTTGAAAGCTCTGGTGCATGAGGAGAGCTATTATGTAATCTGTATTGCTGAAACTTGGCTTCATTCTTCACATGACTGGGCTGTTAATATTTCTGGCTATGCACTCTTTCAGAGAGACAGGGTAAAAAGGAAAGGTGGTGGAGTCTGTCTCTATGTAAGAAGTGATCTCAAAGTGAGTGTGAATGAGGACCTAATTGATGGAGAGTGTGATGTGGCTGAAGCATTATGGGTGGAACTGCATATAGATGTGCATAGTTCAAAGTTAATCATTGGAGTTTGTTATAGGCCACCCAATGATAATGAGGAGGTGGAGACCCAGCTCCTTGCCACAGATTGGAAGGGCTGTAAGGGCTGGGATGGTGATAATAATGGGGGATTTTAACAACCCCGAAATTGACTGGAGTAATGGCACTGCTGGAACAGTTAAAGGGCAAAAATGTATAAACCTATTACAGGACAATTTTATGGTCCAGTTTGAGGCCCCAACTAAGAATGATGCTCTGTTGGACCTGGTAATCTTAAACCATGCAGAGTTTATTAATAAAGTTCATATAAAGGAACATTTTGGTAGTAGTGACCATAACATGATTTCATTTGATGTTACGGGAAGATAAAAGCACTTAAAGCGGAGTTCCACCCAAAAGTGGAACTTCCGCTCATCTGATTCCTCCCCCCGGTGCCACAATTGGCACCTTTCAGGGGGGTGTATCCTTTCCCACTTTCGGGAGCCTTAGTCGTGGCTATTGACATAGCTGGAGCTCCCTCCTCCTTCCCCTGTTGCCAGGCCAGTAGGAGAGAGGAGCAGGCCTCGCGCATGCGCAGTAGGGTTCCCAGCGTGCAGCCGAAAGGCTACACTGCCGGGTACCCTTATCCACAATGGCAGCAGCAGAACCCGACAGCTGATGGAAATATGTGTGTCAAGTGTGTCAACAAAAAAAATGTCAACATGTGCTAGCTGCCATCACGGGATATCAATGTACGCGTTTTGTGGGTGCAAACCCTTCCTCACAACTCAAGTAGCTGAGAGGAATGGGTTGCACCCCCGAAACATGTCCATTGATCCCCCATGATGGGAGCTAGCACATGTTGAAATTGGGCATGGGATCAGGAGAGAAATCCCCATTTTGACTCTCAATTTGTGTGCATCTTCAAAATTTGGCTTTCACAGGGGTGACATCACCCCATCTGATGAAGGCAATATAAACACAGTTTGGACATACTATATCAAAGTTGAACTTTGTAAGTTCCTGATTTGTGTATTGTTTTATGGTTTTAAACATGCCTGTTTAACACAAAAAGGCTATTTGTACTGTCAAAACCAAAAATGTTATTACAAAAATATGTTGGTTTGTTCAAAAACCCTTTTCTAACGCACATGTGAATGTGCACAAAGTAAAAAGTTTTCTACTCAACAATGTGTGGCTTCTGGGGGGGCGTGGCCAACCGGGGAAGCAGATGGACGCTTGATCTTATAGCTCTTCAGCCAGGTGACACAATCCAGCGCAATCGGCCGACATCGCAACTTCATCTGCACCCATCCTTGCTCCACACGTCCAGGAGACAAAGATGCAGCCATCCAGAAAGAGAGGCCCCAGAAGGTGACCCTCTCCCTGGCAGCCCAGCTAAAGCTAAGATGTGGCTGGACACGCCTCCACAGCGGACACAGCGCCCGCAAATTGAGGCCCAAGCTCCTATCCCCTTCTCCCTAGACCAGGCCCTGACTCCTCCATGTCCTCCTTCCCTCACCTCAGGCCAGCCAGTCATGGACACTACCCTGAAAGAAATGCTCATCTCCCTGCAGACCTCCCTCATGACTGATCTTTCATCCCTGTTTCACAAGATCACCTCTGACATCCACTCACTGGATGATAGAGTGACTAACGCTGAGAGGGGGCTGTATGCATGCACCTCCACAGTGAATGACACCATTGAAGCTTATGATGCTGTTAAAGAAGAACAGGCATGGATGCGCACCAAGCTGGCCGATTTAGAAGACAGGTCTTGCAGGAACAACGTCAAACTGAGGGGTGTCCCCGAGACTATACTACCCGCGGACCTGCCACGTTATGCAAAAGAATTGATGCATATAGTTATCCCTGAAGCATCACCGCGAGATGTCATTATTGACAGGATTCATAGAATCGCTAAACCATCCCATCTGGCAGCCTCGGTCCCTAGAGATGTTTTGATGAGGGTCCACTTCTACCACACCAAAGAAAAACTCCTCATGGGACTCAGAGCCAAATCCCCCTTACCTGCTCCTTATACTGGGATCCAACTCTTCCCTGACTTGTCAAAGTATACCCTCCAACTGAGAAGTCAATTGAACCCGATCACCAAGGGCCTACAAAACCATAAGCTACAATATAAATGGTGCTACCCCGCCACCATCCTCATTGTGCACAATGGGCAAACCCACGCGATTGGAGATCTAGACAAGGGCCTGAAACTTCTCCACTCCTGGGGTATAATTCCGGAACCACCCAACTCTGCTCCTCATGACAGAGGATCGACTTCATCCTGCAGACAACTGGATCGCAACTTCAACTGAAAGATACAACCTTCCATGATACATCTGACCGATAACAGTCATTTTAGCTCCCCTGAGCTCTGGCAATCCGCTATTCCTGCCCTCTCCTTCCCCCGATACTAACTCTCTGACCCCCAAAATAGAGGTCTTTACGGTGCTCAGCACCCCCTCTAAGTTTCTTTTTTGTTGATACAATTATCAACAACTGTTCCGAAATCTCCACTAACGCATCACCCTATCAGTTTCTTTTTACTGTTTTATATTTTTTTATATATCCATGGTCTCTGTTTGACATTCTCTGTCTTGATACTTAACGTATTGCTCTATTCACAGTCTCCTAGTCCTTCCTCATCTCAGTCCCTCGGACAGACAAGAACCTACTACTGAACGCTCCATCCAGATTTTTTCAGAACCAAGCTACAAAACCCATCTTCTACTCGTCTATCCTGCTTCCAGGCCTTGGAACTCTGTAAACCTACCTCTTAATCTCACCCCCAAGTACCTCCAGCTCCACACTACAGCGACTAACCGTAAGTGTTGCGCACAACACCCACCAACCCCATACCACAAGTAGCCGGGTACCATACTTTCCCTAAATGCCAATGGGCTAAACCATCCTGCCAAACGACACTCACTCTGGAAAACCACCACGGCTCTCCACAGTGACATACTATGTGTCCAGGAAACTCACCTACTAGCCTCCAACACATCTCTGTGTAACAACCGCCAATTTCCACATGTCTTCCACGCAACACACTCTACTAAAACTAGAGGAGTCATGATTGCGATCAAAGATACCATAGACTTCCAATTACTAGATGTAGTCCCAGACCCCGAAGGTCACTTTATTATTCTTGTCTGCACCATCAATAGAGCGACATACTCTATAATCAATGTATATGCCCCGAATTCCTATCAAATTAAGTTCTTATATAGACTTCTACGCACCGTCAAACCCATTCAAAAGGGTCACATAATTCTCTGTGGTGACTTCAACTTGGTCCCAGATGTATCTATGGATTCCACCTCATCAGCAAAACGACGAGACTCACCTTTGAAAAAATTAATTACCTCCCAAGATTTATATGATGTTTGGCGCTGCCACCATGGCTCCGAACGTGATTTCACCTTTTTTTCCTCTAGGCACTGCTCATACTAGAGAATAGACCTGTTCCTAACTGACAAGCATATTTTACAAAAAATATCTAAGTCTCTGATCCACACCACGACATGGTCGGACCATGCTCCTACCTCAATTACAATACAAGACTCCAACTTATAGCAAAATACATTTCTCTGGCGAGCAAACAACTCCATTATTCAACATGACAAATACACGCCAGAAATATCAGAGCAAATTACTGATTTTTTCTTGTTGAACAAAGGCTCGGTACCTGACCCTGCCGTGGTGTGGAGCGCACATAAGCGTATATGAGAGGAATGTTAATTAAACTGAGTTCTTATCATAAGCGAAAGAGGACGCAGCGTGTAGATGAATTAACAGCTCAGATAGCCCTAGAAGTGAGACACAAAACTAATCCTCAAGACCCACAGACAAACCAACTACTATCCCTTAGACAGGAACTTAGAACCCTACTCCTCCACTCCTATGAATTCCTTCAAAGGAAATTCAAAGCGTCTACATATTCCACCTCTAACAAAGCAGGGAAGAAACTCGCACAACGCCTCAAAGGTAGACGCGCTAAAACTAAACTAACCCAACTCATCCACACCCACACGAACAACCCACTGAGCAACCCCCAAGACATTGCCGATGCCTTCAGTGTCTACTATGGAGACCTCTATAACCTGAAACAAGACTCCCATACCCCTCAACCCACACAAGATGGCATTGACCAATTTATCCGCAATATAAACCTACCCAAATTGACCGATGACCAACTGACCGCCCTGAACGCCCCATTCACTGACCAGGAGATCAAGACAACTATTGACTCGCTACCTAGTGGTAAAGCACCAGGCCCTGACGTTATGACAGCGGAATACTATAAACAATTTTCCTCACAACTAATCCCACATCTCACTGAGCTCTTCAATCACGCTGCCTCCTCTGCTATCTTCTTGAAAGAATACTTGAAAGCGTTGATCATTATGATACTGAAGCCACCGAAGCCAAATGTCCCCCAAAATTTTCGCCCAATCTCTTTGCTCAACCTGGACCTCAAAATATACGCTAAAACCATAGCAACAAGACTACTTAACATCATGCCCACTATTATACACCAAGACCAGACAGGATTCACAAAAGGCAGACAATCCTCAGATGCCACCAGAAGAATGATTAACTTAATACATCATGCTGAATCCACCAGAACGCCTTCTCTGCTCCTTTCCCTGCAGAGAAGGCGTTCAACAGGGTCCACTGGTCCTACCTCGAAGCGGTCCTCCAAAAATTTGGGTTCCAAGGCCAAATTTTAAGAGCCATTATGGCATTATATTCCAATCCCGAGGCATAGGTGTTCACAGAGGGCATGCTCTCCCATCCATTCCCCATTACAAGCGGCACCCGCCAGGGATGCCCCCTCTCTCCTCTAATATTTAATATGCTCATGGAACCCCTAGCGGAACATATCCGCTCCCACCCTAACATCTCTGGCCTTTAAATTGGCCCCTCTCATCACAAAATCAGTCTCTTCACTGATGATGTTATTCTCATCCTTACTAATTCCGACTGTTTCCCTGGCAGAAGTACAAAAACTGCTCAATTGGTTTAGCTCGGTCTCATACTATAAAGTCAACACGACCAAATCCTTCCGATTAGATATAAACATAGACGCCACCATGAAACACCTCTTACAACTACAATACCCATTTGCGTGGACAGATACTGACATATCCTACTTAGGTATTCAACTCTCGAGGAAAACTAAGAATTTCTACTCATGCAACTTTCTACCACTCATCTAGAAAATCCAATCAACTTCACAGCAAATAGCAAAACACGAACTCTCATGGACAGGTAGGCTTGCGGCCTTTAAAATGATATGCTTCCCCCAAATACTCTACTATTTCAGGACTCTACCCATCCCTCTACCCGCCAACTTTTTTAGATCCCTCCGAATGATATTTAACAAATTACTTTGGAATGGCAAACGGCCTAGATGTGCCCATTACAAACTGGTTAAAACACAAACTAGTTGGAGGAACGGGATCTATAGATTTTGAGGATTATTACTTGGCAAGAATCCTAGCCCAATTACCCTCTTGGTTCCAAAAGTACCCGAACACGCTTTGGGGACAAATTGAGAACTCCTCACTCACACGGCCCAATTTGAAAACCTGGCTACTAAGCACACCGCTAGGCTCTACAATACCAACGTCTATATCCCCAACCATGACAGCATAGGCACACGCTTGGATAAAATCATCAGCCCTACTGACATTCACACCCACCAAGCCACAATCCTATATTCCCTTAAACTCTCTACTACATCTAGTACCTGAACTCTCATTATCAATATGGACCCTCGAAGGCATACACTCCCTGCAAGATTTAATACAGGGCAACCACATTAAAACATTCCCCCAACTACAACCTGAATTTACTCTACCTTCATCCGAACACTTGACTTACCTATGTATACATCACTACCTGAATACTATTCCTCTTCCTTTCTACAGTATTCACCCCAAGACCTGGGATTACCTCACAAACCCTGCCACTAAAACCAAAGGTATCTCCTATTTTTATAACATCCTCCACCAAAAACACATCTTTTCCAAACTAAATTCACACCACAGCTGGGAAATTGACCTTGCCCACACTTTTACCGACACTCAATGGCAACATGCCCTCAAATCTGTCTATAATGCCACCAAATGCGCGGCCCTATGGTAACTCACGCAGAAAATTTCACTACGCTGGTATTTAACTCCGGCCAGAATAGCATCCTTTAATCCATGAATCCCCAATACTTGCTGGAGATGTAATTCTTCTCCAAGCGACTTACTCCATGCTTTTTGGACATGTGCCAAACTACATCAATACTGGGGAAAGTATCTTTCACTTAATCTCGAACATAACCCACATCAAGGTTCCTCCCTCATCGGCACTTGCGATCCTAAACCTAACTATTGAGGTCATCCCTCATCCATTCAGACTTGTAATCACTCATATCCTCATGGCAGCAAGACTTAATATAATCAGACACTGGAAATCCGACACTTCTCTGACACTAGCCCAAGTCACTGACTTGGTAGCCCTCCATTTCAGTTACGAGATTACAACAGCCGCATACACTGGCCAGGCAACATAAATGCACATTAACTGGCAACCGTGGACAGACTGGACTAAACACTGCGCACCTCACACAATTAAGAAATGAAACACAGATCTTTCTTTCTTGACCGAGCAATACCAATTCCTTTACAAGAGCAATATATTACATGTAATAGTTAGTACTTTCTAGCTCACCTATATTACCGTATATCTATAGCAAAAAGGTCCTCTTCACTCCTGTGGCACTAGAGCTCCCACCTGGGGTGCAACACTAGCGAAGTGGACCGACTATATATTTCTGTATTTCTAGGACCCTTTATGGATATACGTTCTCTACTTGTTACAACAGATCCCTGTTTGTGGTTGTTAATTTATACCTTGTATTTTTTACCCAGACGTCGTTGCACGACGTACAATGCTTAATTGTACACTGTATTTTCTCTGAAAAATTTAATAGAAATATGGAATTAAAAACAATGTGTGGCTTCTTATTTCAATGCTCAATAGCAGTTTTTAGACTAAGTTGGTGTTTACAGTGACAATGGGGGTTATTTACTAAAGGCAAATCCACTTTGCACTACAAGTGCACTTTCAGTGCAGTTTCAAGTGCACTTTTGCAGTGCACTTGGAGTACAAAGTGGATTTTCCTTTAGTAAATAACTCCCACAGTGCTTTTTTAATTTGCAATCAGGCCATTTTTGTGACTCCCAAAAATGAATTCATGGTGCTGAAAATGATGAATATTTTTATCAGTAATGCATTACATACTTTAACAACAAAAACAAGGTGTGTGTAACAGACCCACAACATAATAGTTCGCTGAAGAAGAGATTGTCACCTCATATATCAAATAAATTACATTTGCACTATTGAAGAAAATGGCCAAAAAGAAAAGCCCATTGGATAACCTAGGAGACAGCTAAAAGAAACTCAAGCAGTAAATCAAAGGAAATCTTATTTTAGTTCAACTAAAATATTTATTTTTAAAATTTCTTAAACATTTTCTGGCATATCAATGGCTCCCCTACATGCAAAGTACTCAACATACTTCTGTCTTACTTCGCGGGCGCTTTGGGAGGGCAAGCCAGGACGGCCAGCTTCAAGCGCCATCAAGGTTGTTTCTTGAAATCCGGCCTCAGGCCCAACTGAGGCCACATAGTTCATTGAATTTCTCCTTAAATAGTTGTGGAGAATGCAGCATGCAAGGATTATATGGTTAAGTTTATATTCCGCCATGTTGATTGCCGAAAGGAATAGGAGGAACCGCCTGGCCATTATCCCGAAAGCGTTCTCCACCACTCTTCTGGCTCTGGCCAGCCGGTAGTTTAAAACCCTCTGGTCCGGGGTAAGGGGTCCTTATGGCTTCAAAACAGTCAGCTGGTCAGAACGAATTAACAGAAAGCACTGAAAAACAGAAAGGCCTGAGAAGAGCGAGCTGAAAATCAGAAATGAGCGGACAAGAACGCACTGACAATCAAATAGTTTAAAACAGGAGGTTATAACAGGGGTCATAGTACCTGTGTAGTGTGAGTACCTGAGTGTTGTCTGAGTAGTGTGTGTGGATCGTTAGTACTTGTGTATTGTGTACTGTATACTTGAGTATTGCGAGTGCACGTAGGTCTGCGACTGTTCTGCGATTGCACGTAGGTCTGTGAGTACCTGTGTATTGTCTTGTTGTGTACCTGTGTATTGTCTTGAGTATTAGTGCCAGGAAGCTAGCTGTTAGGTAATTTGGACAGGGTAAAATCCCCAATCCTCACTAAATTTAATAGGTACGATGCAGGTGTGGAGAGGCAACTCTTTGTACATGTATGCGTTCCTTGATCATCCAATCGAGGGTGAATACTGCTGTGCAAAATGTAAGCACATTGTTTCCCTGGAAGCCCAGGTTCTGAATCTGGGGAAGCAACTGTCAGCACTGAGAAGTCCCTCCATACTAAAGGAAAGCCAGGAACGTACACGGCAGGTGCCGGCAGGGGCCAGCACAGAGGCGGGTGGAGACAAAGAGGTGCAGGCACTAGCAAAGAGTAGATGGATGACAGTCAGGAGGGGTAGAGGGGGAAGTGCCAGGGAGGCCGATCCAGGACTGGAGCATCCCAATAAGTACGCTCCATTGAGTGACATTGGTGAAACCAGTCAGGGACTAGCACTGCTGGACCTGAGGGACTCTCCTAGCTGCCAGGGGAAGAACTCCTCCAGTGAGAGTGGGAGGGCAGCAAAGGGAAAGGAAAGACAGATTCTGGTGGTAGGGGACTCAATTCTTAGAAGGACAGAGAGGGCAATCTGTAACCAAGACCTGAAGCGCCGAACAGTATGTTGTCTACCGGGCGCTCGGGTTCGGCACATCACGGATCTTGTGGACTGATTACTGGGAGGGGCTGGGGAAGACCCGGCTGTCATGGTGCACATTGGCACCAATGACAAAGTCAGAGGCAGATGGAGTGTCCTAAAGAACGATTTTAGGGACTTAAGAGCTAAATTGAGGAAAAGGACCTCCAAGGTAGTATTCTCAGGAATACTACCGGTACATCGAGCCACACCAGAAAGGCAGAGGGAGATTAGGGAAGTAAACAAGTGGCTGAAGTGCAGGTGTAGTAAGGAGGGGTTTGGGTTCCTGGAGGACTGGGCCGACTTCTCAGTCGGTAACCGGTACTATAGAAGGGACGGACTGCACATAAATGAGGAGGGTGCAGATCTGCTGGGAATGAAGATGGCCAAAAAGTTAGATTGGTTTTTTAACTAGGCGATGGGGGGGAGGGTCCAGAGGCAGAGATAGCCAGCACGGAAGATATTCCAGAGGGTAGTATTGGGGGCATTAGTGGTAGGTTAACCAAAGCACAAAAACACAAGGTGAGTATAGTAGCAAGTCCTAGTTGCAATCTCGAAACCCAATACGAGGACAATATGCGACCGGTCTAAACTATGTGGCATGTTCACCAATGCCAGGAGCATGGTGGACAAGATGGGTGAACTAAAGATACTGTTGTACGAGGAGGATTTGGCCAGTTCCTTAACCACTTGCCGCCCGTCCTATTACCAAATGACGGCATTTGATATTCCTGACCGGACGTCATATGACATGATCAGGAATATCGTGCCGCTGCGCGCCCCCGGGGGCGCGCATCGCGGCGATCGTTGTTGCGGGGTGTCAGTCTGACACCCTGCAACACCGATCTAGGTAAAGAGTCTCTGACGGAGACTCTTTACCACGTGATCAGCTGTGTCCAATCACGGCTGATCATGATGTAAATAGAAAGAGCCGGTGATCGGCTTTTCCTCACTCGCGTCTGACAGATGCGAGTAGAGGAGAGCCAATTGGCTGCTCTCCTGATGGGGGGGTCTGTGCTGATTGTTTATCAGCACAGCCTCCCCTCGGATCCCGCCCAGGACCACCAGGGAAGCCATCCACACTGGACCACCAGGTATGCCCCTAGACCCCCAGGGAAATGCCACTATGTGCCCAGGCAGCTGCCAATCAGTGCCCACTCCAATGCCTACCATTGCCAGTGCCACCAGGGATGCCCATCAGTGCCTCATATCAGTGTCGCGTATCAGTGCATATCAGTGCCGCGTATCAGTGCCCATCAGTGCCCAGCAGTGCTGCCCATCAGTGCCCAGCAGTGCCGCCTATCAGTGCCACCCTATCAGTGCCCATCAGTGTCGCCTATCAGTGCCAACCAGTGCCACCCATAAGTGCCCATCAGTGCTGCATATCAGTACCACCCATCAATGCCGCCTACCAGTGCCCATTGTCAGTGCCCGCTCATTGGTGCCACCTCATCGGTGCCGCCGTATCAGTGCCTGTCGGTGCCGCCTTATCAGTGCCCATCAGTGAAAGAGAAAACGTACTTATTTACAAATTTTTTTAACAGAAACAAAGGCAAAATGTTTATTTTTTTCAAAATTTTCGGTCTTTTTTTATTTGTTTAGCAAAAAATAAAAAACGCAGAGGTGATCAAATACCACCAAAAGAAAGCTCTATTTGTGGGAACAAAATGATAAAAATTTAGTTTGGTTACAGTGTAGCATGACCACGCAATTGTCATTCAAACTGCGACAGCGCTGAAAGCTGAAAATTGGTCTGGGCAGGATGGTGTCTAAGTGCCCTGTATTGAAGTGGTAATGTCTTGCAGGACAATTTTATGGGTCAGATGGTAGACGCACCAGCTAGAAATAAAACATTACTGGATCTACTGATTACCAACAATACAGACCTGATCACGGATGTGGAAATACGGGGCAATTTAGGTAACAGCGATCACAGGTCAATTAGTTTCAGTATAAATCACACAAATAGGAAACGTAAAGGGAATACAAGGACACTGAATTTCAAAAGAGCCAACTTTCCTAAACTACAAACCTTGCTAAAAGGCATAAATTGGGATAAAATATTAGGAACAAAGAATACGGAGGAGAGATGGGTTTGCTTTAAGAGCATAATAAATAAGGGCATTAGCCAATGTATCCCATTGGGTAATAAATTTAAAAGAGCGAACAAAAGTCCTGGATGGCTTAACTCCAATGTAAAAATGCATATAAAAGCAAAGGAGAAGGCCTTCAAAAAATACAAGGTTGAGGGATCATCCTCAGCATTCAGACTTTATAAAGAATGCAACAAGAAATGTAAGGGTGCAATTAGGACAGCTAAGATAGAACATGAAAGACACATAGCGGAGGAAAGCAAAAAAAATCCCAAGAAATTCTTTAAGTAAAAAAGGGAGGACAGACCATATTGGCCCCATAAAGAATGAGGAAGGACATCTGGTTACAAAGGATGGGGAGATGACGAAGGTATTGAATTTATTCTTCTCCTCAGTCTTCACGAGTGAATCGGGGGGCTTCAGTAACCAAAACTGCAGTGTTTATCCTCATGACACAACACTGGAAGCACCTCCATGGTTAACAGAAGACAGAATTAAAATTAGACTTGAGAAACTTAACATTAATAAATCACCGGGACCAGATGGCTTGCATCCGAGAGTACTTAGGGAACTCAGTCAAGTAATTGCCAGACCGTTGTTCCTAATTTTTACAGATAGTCTACTGACTGGAATGGTACCAGCTGATTGGAGAAAAGCCAATGTAGCACCAATATTTAAAAAGGGCCCAAAATACATCCCTGGGAATTGCAGACCAGTAAGCCTAACATCAATAGTATGTAAACTCTTGGAGGGGATGATAAGGGACTATATACAAGATTTTAGTAATAAGAACGGTATCATTAGCAGTAATCAGCATGGATTTATGAAGAATCGTTCTTGCCAAACCAATCTATTAACCTTCTATGAGGAGGTGAGTTGCCATCTAGATAAAGGAAGGCCCGTAGACGTGGTGTATCTGGATTTTGCAAAAGCATTTGACACAGTTCCCCATAAACGTTTACTGTACAAAATAAGGTCCGTTGGCATGGACCATAGGGTGAATACATGGATTGAAAACTGGCTACAAGGGCGGGTTCAGAGGGTGGTGATAAATGGGGAGTACTCAGAATGGTCAGGGGTAGGTAGTGGGGTTCCCCAGGGTTCTGTGCTGGGACCAATCCTATTTAATTTGTTCATAAACGATCTGGAGGATGGGATAAACAGTTCAATCTCTGTATTTGCAGACGATGCTAAGCAGGGCAATAACTTCTCCGCAGGATGTGGAAACCTTGCAAAAAGACCTGAACAAATTAATGGGGTGGACGACTACATGGCAAATGAGGTTCAATGTAGAAAAATTTTAAAATAATGCATTTGGGTGGCAAAAATATGAATGCAATCTATACACTGGGGGGAGAACCTCTGGGGGAATCTAGGATGGAAAAGGACCTGGGGGTCCTAGTAGATGATAGGCTCAGCAATGGCATGCAATGCCAAGCTGCTGCTAACAAAGCAAACAGAATATTGGCATGCATTAAAAAGGTGATCAACTCCAGAGATAAAACGATAATTCTCCCACTCTACAAGGCTCTGGTCCGGCCGCACCTGGAGTATGCTGTCTAGTTCTGGGCACCAGTCCTCAGGAAGGATGTACGGGAAATGGAGCGAGTACAAAGAAGGGCAACAAAGCTAATAAAGGGTCTGAAGTTATGAGGAAAGGTTGCGAGCTCTGAACTTATTCTCTCTGGAGAAGAGACGCTTGAGAGGGGATATGATTTCAATATACAAATACTTTACTGGTGACCCCACAATAGGGATAAAACTTTTTCGCAGAAGAGAGTTTAACAAGACTCGTGGCCACTCATTAAAATGAGAAGAAAAGAGGTTTAACCTTAAACTACGTAGAGGGTTCTTTACTGTAAGAGCGGCAAGGATGTGGAATTCCCTTCCACAGGCGGTGGTCTCAGCGGGTAGCATTCATAGCTTCAAGAAACTATTAGATAAGCACCTGAATGACCGCAACATACAGGGATATATAATGTAATACTGACACATAATCACACACATAGGTTGGACTTGATGGACTTGTGTTTTTTTCAACCTCACCTACTATGTAACTATGTAAATACGTACTATAATATGTGCACTGAAAAACAAATGCAAACTGACTACACGCACTGAAAACCAGATACAAACTCACAAGCACACACTGAAGAGCAGTAATGATCTGAAAAGCACAAGGCTGAAAAGCGCGAATCGTCTCTCACCAAACTTCTACTACGAGATAAACACAAGATTAGCAGAAGGAGCCCAAAGGGTGGCACACTTGGTATTGAACCTCCCTTTTATAGTGCCATGTACGTCACCGCGTTCTTGACGTTCGGAATGTCTGACAACATTTGTGTGACCTTGTGTATGCAAGACAAGTTTGAGCCAACATCCGTTGAAAAAAAAAAAAACACGGATTTTGTTGTCAGAATGTGCGATCGTGTGTACGCGGCATGAGTCTCAAAAGACTATTGTGTGTGGATGCTCTTGAGAATGTCATTTGACAAGTCTCAAGAATCTCTCTTACCTCAGTGCACATGCACAGGATTTTGTGGACAAAAGCTTGGTCTGCTTGTAAGAGGCTCCTTATATGCATGGGCTTGGGGGATAAAATCCTTTGAATTGATATAACACATGGTCTATGAATATCAGTTCTGTACTGTATTCCAGGATAAAGAACAGGCAAGTGAAAAGTCCTATTATGTTCTGTAAACTATGTTCCCACCCCACCCTCCCCATGTAGCAGAGATGAGCAAAAGCACACATTTGAGGTCCTGCCTGTGTGGAAACTGTGGCTCCCTCCATTGATACAGTAGAGTAGTAAGTGTAGTTACCAAGGGACAGAAATTATATGGCAGAATTACCAGGTTAAAATAATAAGATTCATCCTGAAAAAAGAAAATGAATCTCGCCACCAATTCTAAGGACTGGTTAACTGCAATGATGCTTTAAAAAGGTTGCAATTCCTCCCTACAAGCATACCAAAAACAAAAAGTGATTACAGTAAAATCCAAAGTCAAAGAAGAACTTCTGCTTCAGATCTTAATATTTTCTTTATATGTCCAAATTAATGTAGTCTGGTTTAATTCAATCACTTGAAAAAGGTTCTTCTGTTCGGTCCTGCTTATCTTTGCTTGTTTGGGTATTCTGGTATAAAGAGGAATTATTAACATAGACTTTCACGCTTGAGTTCTAATGCCAGATACAAACTAATAATCATTACTTGCTCTGAGCTGGTGTGTCATTAAAATGAGAGGCTTATAAATGTTCATCTGCTTTAGGTACTTAAACTTCATCAGCAACACTAGCATTTGCTAAAACGGTTTTCATTTAGTCTGTATTAGCAGTGTTACAGTACATTAACAATCAGTTCTTTATTTTAAAGTTTTGCAGATACGTATGGCAGGAATTCATCATGGATATTCTTCTGTGAAGAGGACACCTCTGTGAAAGTTCAAAAGGTTTTGGAAACATTGCAGAGATATGACAGGTCTAAGGTAGGATCATACGTACAGTTGACAAGCCTCCTGACCATAGTTTATATGGTAATCAGGGCCATATTTTAGCAGAGTACCCCCATTCAAATTACTGTTATTAATAGTAAAAAAAATAAATAATAAAAATGCCATAAATCTGTCCCCTATTTTGTAGACGCTATAACTTTTGCGCAAACCAATCAATATACGCTTTTTGCGATTTTTTATTACCAAAAATATGTAGAATACATATCGGCCTAAACTGAGGAAAAAATTTGCTTTTTTAAAAATAAATTGGGGATATTTATTATAGAAAAAGTACAAAATATCGTGTTGTTTTTCCAAATTGTCGCTCTTTTTTTGTTTATAGCACAAAAAATAAAAACCTCAGAGATGATCAAATACCACCAAAAGAAAGCTCTTTTGTGGAAAAAAAGGACGTCAAATTTGTTTGGCCATGCAATTGTCAGTTAAAGAGGCGCAGTGCCGTATCTCAAAAAAATGGCCTGGTCATTTAGCAGCCAAATCTTCCGGGGCTGAAGTGGTTAAAATATTAAATAGTTTTATCACACTATCCTGCCTAATGACATCATGTATTATTCTAGCCATACAGTGTGTGACAATTTATATAATAAGCAAGTTAATCAGCAATAAACCTGATGATGTTATTAGGTGGGATAGTGTAGTAATGTTATAAGACAACATTGTCAAATTTTATGAATTTTGGAAAAGATGATGGATTTGTATAAGTAATTAAAAAAATATATTAAACAGCATAATTTAAACAGTTTTCTGAGGTACCTAATAAGTGGTACCTTTTTCATTATTCTTGGCTTATTTCTGTTAAAAGTTTCCCTGGTGTTGCATAATAGATGATAAATACGATGATCCTATATAGCTTGTGATATTTTCATACTTTTTTTATTCAATATCTTAATTTATTGTTATCTATTATTGCAGTCCCTACTACAGATCAAAATCTACACTTTGATTTTTGTTGGTTAAAATGTTGTCCTTGCTCACATTTTCCATTTTTTCTTTTAGAACTACTTCTTGGGGAAAGCATTGTATGATGAAGAATCTACTATAATTCACCATTACGCATTTGCTGAAAACCCATCTGTTTTTAAATATCCAGATTTTGCTGCTGGCTGGGCTCTTAGTATGCCACTGATACAAAGGTAATAAGTGTTATACAGTAGTATAAACATATCTGTTCCTTTTTTATTATATGCATGAGTTGTTAGAATTTACAAAGGCTTCTTTGAACTGTTTAAATCCTAGCACTTTAAACCAGAGTGATATGGCCCCATTTACAAATTCTGTTTCAAGGTGACCCCACTTTGAATTTGTCAGATATGACTACACTGTGAAATAAAGCCTATTGTCTGGGCTTGAAAAAGAAAAAAAAAACATTTTTAACCAACATTTCAAACATAGATATGAAGGTTTGCATGCATTGTGATGTATTTTTGGGGGGTAATGTTTATTCCCATTTTTTTTAACATGTGTTTACTGTGTAAATGTTATAGCACAGAGAACATGTCCTGTTTTTGTATGCTGTTGCTTTCATTAAAAACAATATAACATGTAAAGTGCATATAATATTGCCTTAGGTGTGTACCATTAATCCTTATAGGAGATGCACTTGCATGAAGCCACAGGCAAACTGAATAAAAAAAAAGGTTTGCACAGAAACCTTTATTGGTAAAATTGTAGTAAAGGTGCAATTTTAGATATTTAGATGTTCATGGGTTAGGCTGGATTCACACTGGTATGACATGACTGTCATCCTACTTTGCCCTGCGACATCGGTCTTACTTCCATTCGAGATAGTCCAACTTGTCCTTTAGCCAATCAAAACAATCCCAGTGTGACATAAATTCCTTTTCCTGCTGCTGTAATCACCATGTTGGATGTCACAAGTCGGATGGTTAGGACGAGGATGTGACTTTGATCCAACTTCAATGATATTGAGTGGGCTGACAATGGACAAAAGTCGAACCAAAGTAGTGCAGGAACCTTTTCTAAAGTCGGGCTGACTTGTATCGGACCTGTTAACCACTTGCCGACCGCCTCACGCCTATATACGTGAGCAGAATGGCACGGGCAGGCAAAATCACGTACCTGGTACGTGATTGCCTTCCCGCGGGCGGGGGGTCCGATGGGACCCCCCCCCCGGTGCCAGCGGCAGTCGGCTTTTGTCTGGCAGCGATCAGAGATGAGGGGGAGGCCATCCGATCGTGGCCCCCCCCTCGCGATCGCTCCCAGCCAATGAGAAACATCCTCTGCCTCTGTATAGTACACAGAGGCAGAGGATGTGATGTCATCCATCTCTCCTCGGCTCGGCAGTTTCCGTTCCGGCGCCGAGGAGAGAAGACATGTGAATGCACAACACATACACACACACACACACACAGTAGAACATGCCAGGCACACTTTACACCCCCGATCGCCCCCCGATCCCCCCCAATCACCCCTCCCCCCCTGTCAAACTGACACCAAGCAGTGTTTTTTTTTTGTTTTGTTTTTTTTTTTCTGATTACTGCATGGTGTCAGTTTGTGACAGTTAGAAGTGGTAGGGCAGTTAGTGTTAGCCCCCTGTAGGTCTAGGATATTCCCCTAACCCCCCCTAATAAAGTTTTAACCCCTTGATCACCCCCCGTCGCCAGTGTCACTAAGCGATCATTTTTCTGATCGCTGTATTAGTGTCGCTGGTGACGCTAGTTAGGGACATAAATATTTAGGTTCGCCGTCAGCGTTTTATAGCAACAGGGACCCCCATATACTATCTAATAAATGTTTTAACCCCTTGATTGCCCCCTAGTTAACCCTTTCACCACTGATCACGGTATAACCGTTACGGGTGACGCTGGTTACGTTTATTTTTTATAGTGTCAGGGCACCCGCCGTTTATTACCGAATAAAGGTTTAGCCCCCTGATCGCCCGGCGGTGATATGCGTCGCCCCAGGCAGCGTCAGATTAGCGCCAGTACCGCTAACACCCACGCACGCAGCATACGCCTCCCTTAGTGGTATAGTATCTGAACGGATTAATACCTGATCCGATCAGATCTATACTAGCGTCCCCAGCAGTTTAGGGTTCCCAAAAACGCAGTGTTAGCGGGATCAGCCCAGATACCTGCTAGCACCTGCGTTTTGCCCCTCCGCCCAGCCCAGCCCACCCAAGTGCAGTATCAATCGATCACTGTCACTTACAAAACACTAAACGCATAACTGCAGCGTTCGCAGAGTCAGGCCTGATCCCTGCGATCGCTAACAGTTTTTTTGGTAGCGTTTTGATGAACTGGCAAGCACCAGCCCCAGGCAGCGTCAGATTAGCGCCAGTACCGCTAACACCCATGGCACGCACCGTACACCTCCCTTAGTGGTATAGTATCTGAACGGATCAATATCTGATCCGATCAGATCTATACTAGCGTCCCCAGCAGTTTAGGGTTCCCAAAAACGCAGTGTTAGCGGGATCAGCCCAGATACCTGCTAGCACCTGCGTTTTGCCCCTCCGCCCGGCCCAGCCCAGCCCACCCAAGTGCAGTATCGATTGATCACTGTCACTTACAAAACACTAAACGCATAACTGCAGCGTTCGCAGAGTCAGGCCTGATCCCTGTGATCGCTAACAGTTTTTTTGGTAGCGTTTTGGTGAACTGGCAAGCACCAGCCCCAGGCAGCGTCAGGTTAGCGCCAGTATCGCTAACACCCATGCATGCAGCATACGCCTCCCTTAGTGGTATAGTATCTGAACAGATCAATATCTGATCCGATCAGACCTATACTAGCGTCCCCAGCAGTTTAGGGTTCCCAAAAACGCAGTGTTAGCAGGATCAGCCCAGATACCTGCTAGCACCTGCGTTTTGCCCCTCCGCCCAGCCCAGCCCACCCAAGTGCAGTATCAATCGATCACTGTCACTTACAAAACACTAAACGCATAACTGCAGCGTTCGCAGAGTCAGGCCTGATCCCTGCGATCGCTAACAGTTTTTTTGGTAGCGTTTTGATGAACTGGCAAGCACCAGCCCCAGGCAGCGTCAGATTAGCGCCAGTACCGCTAACACCCATGGCACGCACCGTACACCTCCCTTAGTGGTATAGTATCTGAACGGATCAATATCTGATCCGGTCAGATCTATACTAGCGTCCCCAGCAGTTTAGGGTTCCCAAAAACGCAGTGTTAGCGGGATCAGCCCAGATACCTGCTAGCACCTGCGTTTTGCCCCTCTGCCTGGCCCAGCCCACCCAAGTGCAGTATCGATCGATCACTGTTACTTACAAAACACTAAACGCATAACTGCAGCGTTCGCAGAGTCAGGCCTGATCCCTGCGATCGCTAACAGATTTTTTGGTAGCGTTTTGGTGAACTGGCAAGCACCAGCGGCCTAGTACACCCCGGTCGTAGTCAAACCAGCACTGCAGTAACACTTGGTGACGTGGCGAGTTCCATAAGTGCAGTTCAAGCTGGTGAGGTGGCAAGCACAAGTAGTGTCCCACTGCCACCAAGAAGACGAACATAGGCCCGTCGTGCCCATAGTGCCCTTCCTGCTGCATTCGCCAATCCTAATTGGGAACCCACCACTTCTGCAGCGCCCGTAATTCCCCCATTCACATCCCCAACCAAATGCAGTCAGCTGCAAGAGAGGCATTTTCTTTATGTCCTCCCGAGTACCCCTACCCAACGAACCCCCCCAAAAAAGATGTCTTGTCTGCAGCAAGCACGGATATAAGCATGACACCCGCTATTTTTGTCCCTCCTGTCCTGACAATCCTGGTCTTTGCATTGGTGAATGTTTTGAACGCTACCATTCACTAGTTGCGTATTAGCGTAGGGTACAGCATTCGACAGACTAGGCACACATTCACAGGGTCTCCCAAGATGCCATCGCATTTTGAGAGACCCGAACCTGGAACCGGTTACAGTTATAAAAGTTAGTTACAAAACAAAGTGTAAAAAAAAAAAAAAACACAAACAAAAATATAAAATTAAAAAAAATAGTTGTCGTTTTATTGTTCTCTCTCTCTCTATTCTCTCTCTCTATTGTTCTGCTCTTTTTTACTGTATTCTATTCTGCAATGTTTTATTGTAATTATGTTTTACCATGTTTGCTTTTCAGGTATGCAATTTTTTATACTTTACCGTTTACTGTGCTTTATTGTTAACCATTTTTTGGTCTTCAGGTACGCCATTCACGACTTTGAGTGGTTATACCAGAATGATGCCTGCAGGTTTAGGTATCATCTTGGTATCATTCTTTTCAGCCAGCGGTCGGCTTTCATGTAAAAGCAATCCTAGCGGCTAATTAGCCTCTAGACTGCTTTTACAAGCAGTGGGAGGGAATGCCCCCCCCCCCACCATCTTCCGTGTTTTTCTCTGGCTCTCCTGTCTCAACAGGGAACCTGAGAATGCAGCCGGTGATTCAGCCAGCTGACCATAGAGCTGATCAGAGACCAGAGTGGCTCCAAACATCTCTATGGCCTAAGAAACCGGAAGCTACGAGCATTTTATGACTTAGATTTCGCCGGATGTAAACAGCGCCATTGGGAAATTGGGAAAGCATTTTATCACACCGATCTTGGTGTGGTCAGATGCTTTGAGGGCAGAGGAGAAATCTAGGGTCTAATAGACCCCAATTTTTTCAAAAAAGAGTACCTGTCACTACCTATTGCTATCATAGGGGATATTTACATTCCCTGAGATAACAATAAAAATGATTTAAAAAAAAAAAAAAAATGAAAGAAACAGTTTAAAAATAAGAAAAAAAAGCAAAAAAAAAAAATAAAAAAAAAAAGCACCCCTGTCCCCCCTGCTCTCGCGCTAAGGCGAACGCAAGCGTCGGTCTGGCGTCAAATGTAAACAGCAATTGCACCATGCATGTGAGGTATCACCGCGAAGGTCAGATCGAGGGCAGTAATTTTAGCAGTAGACCTCCTCTGTAAATCTAAAGTGGTAACCTGTAAAGGCTTTTAAAGGCTTTTAAAAATGTATTTAGTTTGTCGCTACTGCACGTTTGTGCGCAATTTTAAAGCATGTCATGTTTGGTATCCATGTACTCGGCCTAAGATCATCTTTTTTATTTCATCAAACATTTGGGCAATATAGTGTGTTTTAGTGCATTCAAATTTAAAAAAGTGTGTTTTTTCCCCAAAAAATGCGTTTGAAAAATCGCTGCGCAAATACTGTGTGAAAAAAAAAATGAAACACCCACCATTTAAATCTGTAGGGCATTTGCTTTAAAAAAAATATATAATGTTTGGGGGTTCAAAGTAATTTTCTTGCAAAAAAAATTATTTTTTCATGTAATCAAAAAGTGTCAGAAAGGGCTTTGTCTTCAAGTGGTTAGAAGAGTGGGTGATGTGTGACATAAGCTTCTAAATGTTGTGCATAAAATGCCAGGACAGTTCAAAACCCCCCAAATTACCCCATTTTGGAAAGTAGACACCCCAAGCTATTTGCTGAAAGGCATGTCGAGTCCATGGAATATTTTATATTGTGACACAAGTTGCGGGAAAGAGACATTTTTTTTTTTTTTTTGCTCAAAGTTGTCACTAAATGATATATTGCTCAAACATGCCATGGGAATATGTGAAATTACACCCCAAAATACATTTTGTTGCTTCTCCTGAGTATGAGCTATTTGCTGAGCGGTATAGTGAGTATTTTGCAGACCTCACTTTTTGTCACAAAGTTTTGAAAAAAGAAAAAAAAAATGTTTTTCTTGTCTTTCTTCATTTTCAAAAACAAATGAGAGCTGCAAAATACTCACCATGCCTCTCAGCAAATAGCTTGGGGTTTCTACTTTCCAAAATGGGGTCATTTGGGGGGGTTTGTGCCACCTGGGCATTCCATGGCCTCCGAAACTGTGATAGGCAGTGAAGAGTGAAATCAAAAATTTACACCCTTAGAAATCCTGAAGGCGGTGATTGGTTTTCGGGGCCCCGTACGCGGCTAGGCTCCTAAAAAGTCCCACACATGTGGTATCCCCATACTCAGGAGAAGCAGCTAAATGTATTTTGGGGTGCAATTCCACATATGCCCATGGCCTGTGTGAGCAATATATCATTTAGTGACAACTTTTTGTAATTTTTTTTTTTTTTTTTGTCATTATTCAATCACTTGGGATAAAAAAAATGAATATTCAATGGGCTCAACATGCCTCTCAGCAATTTCCTTGGGGTGTCTACTTTCCAAAATGGGGTCACTTGTGGGGGTTTTGTACTGCCCTGCCATTTTAGCACCTCAAGAAACGACATAGGCAGTCATAAATTAAAGGCTGTGTAAATTCCAGAAAATGTACCCTAGTTTGTAGGCGCTATAACTTTTGCGCAAACCAATAAATATACACTTATTGACATTTTTTTTACCAAAGACATGTGGGCGAATACATTTTGGCCTAAATGTATGACTAAAATTGAGTTTATTGGATTTTTTTTAGAAAAAAAAGTAGAAAATATCATTTTTTTTCAAAATTTTCGGTCTTTTTCCGTGTATAGCGCAAAAAATAAAAACGGCAGAGGTGATCAAATACCATCAAAAGAAAGCTCTATTTGTGGGAAGAAAAGGACGCAAATTTCGTTTGGGTACTGCATTGCATGACCGCGCAATTAGCAGTTAAAGCGACACAGTGCCAAATTGTAAAAAGTGCTCTGGTCAGGAAGGGGGTAAATCCTTCCGGGGCTGAAGTGTTTAAGATGGCTGTCATAGGGAGCAATTGATTTGTACACGTCATGCGATGTGCTCCCAAAGTCGGAGCATATGTCGCACCAGTGTGAAGCGGCCTTATAGGGGCTTTTATCAGTTGTTCTCAGCCTGTTTAGCTGGTACTATTCAGGATTCCCAAATGATTGGCAATTTACAGTTTAGAACATCTCAGGATGATTAGCAGTGGGAAAGGCTACAAAGTTTTTAGCGAAAAGTTGGTTAGCTCCAGAAGTCCAGCCTGCACTTTTTTCTTCTTGCTCTCCCTAACTCCTGACTGTACTAGGGCAGATTTTTGGTCCAGCTTAATTTCCTTATCAATGATAGTACAAAAGGGAGTCAGATGTTCACCAGTCACAATGGTAGATTTCTTTTCTTAAAGGCAATGTATAGACATTGGGGCCCCAGCGTTATGATGCTTACACTCTACTCAAGGAGTAGAGCTGAAAACATTTGAGGATCAGGAGGCATGGTAAAATCGAATTTCATGTTTTCTCTTACAAAAGTTTGTCACCTTGCCAAACGATAGGAATATATCATGATTCCTGTTTCTGTACTGCTCACCTCCTGCTCACTTCTTGATATCCATAATGTTGGGCAACAGCTTCTCTGATACTGTAAAATGTTGGTATTGTAAATGTGGTTACCATCTCTGTGAAGCTGATCAAGCTTTCTCTGCCTTCTCCTGCAAAAGCCAATCACTACATTAGTGATTTACTGCTTGCTGATAACATCAAGTACTATGTCACTAAAAGTGATCTGTTGCTGCATGGTGGGGTGGGAGGGGGGTTAGATTAGGTTTCCCCAAGCCTCCAGGAAGAGAAAGGAAATAAAGAAAACATTTGTATAAGTATGATATATTTATATCCAATTTTATATATCGCTGTGTGTGTGTGTGTGTGTATATATATATATATATATATATAAAAAAAAGAAAACATTATTGCAAACACATCAATGAATAATATAATAATAATAAACTAATACAAATTTAAAAGTTATATTTACAAATGTAAGAAGCCTGGCAAACAAAATGGAAAAACTAGAACTGTTATTCAAGGAGCACTTTGACTTAATGAGAATAATGGAATACTGGTTGGACACCTCCCACAACTTTGCTGCAAATATCGAGGGGTACACTCTATTTCGGAGGGACAGAATCGGTAAAAGAGGTGGAGGGGTATATATGTTTATATGTGTAGAGTGATCTAAAAGTGAGTTTGAGAGATATTCCCAACAAAAACTATGATGGTACAGTCTCGTGGCTGGAGTTCCATAGCAGTGCAGAAAATTACTTGTGGGAGTATGTTATAGGCCCTCTAACAAAAAGGATGAGGAAGAGTCTCTGCTATCCTGATATTGATTGAATGCATTGACCTTTTATACACACACACGAATTACAAGCAAACAGATCACGGGTGAGGATGGTTACCTTTAATAGCCATTCAAACCCCTTTGTGTCAACTTGTATGTGCATGTTATCAGGCCAAAATCACCAGGGTATGTAAACTTTTCATCAGGGTCATTTGGGTAGTTTCTGTTGTCATTATGATTTAAAAAGAGTAAACACAGTTGTATGATAATAAATGGCTTCAGTCAAACACTAACCATGAGTGAAAGAAATGTTTTTGTGTTATCATTCAGATTCTCTGAAAAATGCCCAAGAAATCATAAATTCTTCCTGGGTATGTAATCTTATGAGCACAACTGTATGTAACTGTTAGCCTAGGTTCACATTGCTTTGGGTTAGAAATCGTGCAAGTTCAGCTGAACTAGCACAATTTCAACCCTGCAATGCAGTCTGACCTCAGGGGCGATTTGACAGACATCTGTGCGGGTTCCTGCACAGATGTATATACAAATCATCCCCTGAAGTCACCAAAAGTAGTATAGGAACTACTTTTGGTAATGGGTGTGTCGCCGCAATTTCAGCTCCACAACGATTCGGACGGTACCATTGCTGGCAATAGCCTCTGATTCGGCGTGTGATTTGGCATGTCAAATCGCATGCCAAATTGTACCTATGCGAACCTAGGCTTAATGCTGCGTACACACGGTCGGATTTTGGAAAATGTTCGATGGGAGCTTGTTGTCGGAAATTCCGACCGTGTGTAGGCTCCATCGGACATTTTCCATCGGAATTTCCGACACACAAAATTTGGGAGCTGGTTCTCAAATTCTCCAACAACAAAATCCATTATCGAAAATTCCAATCGTGTGTATACAATTCCGACACACAAAGTTCCACGCATGCTCAGAATCAAGCAGAAGAGCCGCACTGGCTATTGAACTTCATTTTTCTTGGCTCGTCTTACATGTACATCACCACGTTCTTGACGTTCGGAATTTCCGACAAGATTTGTGTGACTGTGTATATGCAAGACAAGTTTGAGCCAACATCCGTCGGAAAAAAAACATGGATTTTGTTGTTGGAAAATCCTATCGTGTGTACAGGGCATTAGAGTCTCATGGGAAAACCATGTTGATATATCTGTAACATGTACAAGGAGGATGATAAATCAAATATCACTTGCTTTGTTGAATGACATTGAGGAGAACAGTGGTTAGAGAACCTATGCCATATGGTCTGTGTCAAATTTTTGTGATGATCCAAAAAAATCTTTAAAAAAAATACTTGACTTTAAGGTCATTACAAAGGACCAGGGGGCACTCTTTAAGTCTGGAGAAAGATTTGCCTCCACAGTAAGAGCTGTGAAAAATGTGGAAAAGACTTGGATGATGAAGAATAGATATTAACATTAATAGGTAATAGTAGCAGGGGCAGTTGATTCAGGGAACATCCACTTGCCTCTTGAGGGATCAGGAGGACATTTTTTTAGCCCATAGGATTGTGTGTATGGTGTATATTAAGGGTTTCTATTTGTTTCTATTTTATATGGGCTGAACTGGATGGGCTTGTGTCTTTTTTCAAGCTGACTAACTATGTATCTAATTGTATATCTTATAGTAAAACTGTATTGAATCAAGTTTTAAAATGACATAATGGTGATGGAAACTGTAAGAATAGACAATGGTCTCGGAATTCTGAATACACATCTAAAGTTTGTGAAAAACACTCCATTATCCTTCAGGTCAAGTAGTGCTTGCATCGTGATAGAAATGGAGTAATCATTATAATGAATGGTCCATGAATTTTAATATTGTGGCAAGTGACACTACAGACTGACCTGGTATAATCATTACATTCCAACTATTTAAAGGATTTAAAAAAAAACAGCTCCACCTTCACCATATGTGTACTGTGAGATATTATGCCTAACCAAAGCCATATTTTTTTAATTTGTTAATCAGGCTGCCTAAAAAGTAAAGCATATGCCATTTTTAAAAAATACTGTAGTGGTGTAGCATTTGCCAAACATGTGCCAGCAGCACTCTGAGGATGTGGACCACTGTTTCACACAGAGCACAGTGGTCTGGAGATCCACCAGTTGGACATGCACAGTGTTGCGGTCAACAATGCCGCTCAGGGAGCATTAGCATTGTTCACTACAGCGTGTGGCGCGCAGCACAGACAAGGCACAGGAACCGAGCGGTAAGACGACAAAATCTGTGAAACAGTTGGGGAAGGAGCAACCCAGGGACATGGTGTACTATGCACAAAAGATGCAGGGACAGAGCGGCGCTCTCCCCCTAATGCAGCAGTCACTAGCACTAGAGACTGATGGGCAAGATGGCGCCATAGCACTAGATGACACGCTGCCTTTAGAAGGCTCCCTGATCCTTAATTCAGACGGTTCTGATTCCCTGCAGGATGAGGCACAGCAGCCTACTTTGAATGACATCCTACGGCAGAGTTACACAGTGTCTGTTAATGGACTGAAAATGCAGTTTGGAAACCTTACTGAGATTTTGTCCCTCCTGCGCCATGATATCCAAAAGATTAGGGAGAGAACCACAGCAGTGGAGGGTAGGATCAGTGAGGTAGAGGATGTGATACCCCCCTCACTAGGGGCACCAGGAGTGCACTACAGCAATCAGCACAAGCCAACGCCAAAACTGATGATATCGAGAATCGTCTCAGGAGAAATAATGTGCGTATAGTGGGGCTCCCGGGGAAGGTGGAGGGTAGGGGACCCCACGGCGTTTACAGAAACATGGCTACAGGACATATTCGGCAAAAGACGCCTTCACCACGCTGTTCGCAGTGGAACAAGCTCACCGTACACCGCCTAGACCCCTTCCTCCGGATAACCCACCTAGATCTATGCTGGCTAGGCTTCTGAACTATAAGGACAGAGAAATAATACTTCGATTGGCCAGGGAAAGAGGCGCAGTACACTACAATGGAACCAAAATATCATTCTATCCTGACTTCTCGGCGGAGGTGCAGCGCAAAAGGGCCAAGTTTGCCGAGGTGAAGAAACGACTGCAGAGGATCCAAGTTACCTATGCCATGTTGTATCCGGCCAAACTACGCATCACGGCAAGAGGGCAGTCAACCTTTTTTGAATCTGCATCTGAAGCATCTGCCTGGTTGGACCGCAATGAACAGGATCTCAGGAGGCATAGAGAGGCCGACATGGGAGACTGAACGCCGCTGCATGGAGCTAAGGGGTCGGTATATCACTATTAGACGTTTAGAGTCTACAATTTACAACGCGGGACACTGTTTCTATTTTTCAAAGTTAGCGCATGACAAGAGCTTTATTTACAAGTGATTTACTAAGGAATAACGGATACCACTGTGGGATAGTTATTCCCACAGGAACTTTTTGGAAAGTCAATTTACCCCAGTTGAAGGGGCTGGTTAAAAAGTGCCCGGTTGGCACAAGTTTACAACACGATTTAGGGTGTGAAGGCGGAATGAGGGAATCCTCCTCAGACCTGTGCGGGACAGTTGCCTACACCCAAGGAACCGGTTTAGGATTGTTATGCAAGTTTTTACTGCTAGGAATGACACACTTCCATTTGGAACCATCACGCACATGCTTCCACAGACGCCTCACGTCATCATCTCGAACCAATACCGAACGCTATAACAGAACAATCTGTATCTTTGGGATGTACACTGACTCTTTGCTGCCTGGGATGGGGGCGAAGAGGCAGGTTAACATTGGACATAACACCCTATCTCACCAAAAATGGCAAACACTCCAGTTGTAACGTGGAATGTCCGCGGTGTCCATGATCCCTTGAAACGCACTATGATAAGCACCTGCCTGAAAAAGTTTCACCCCGCTATAGTGAGCCTCCAGGAGACTCATCTAACAAGGGATACGGTTGGTTTTCTGCGGTATTCCTGGGTGGGCAATACCACTCCACTCACACTGCATATTCCCGTGGGGTGAGTGTCCTGGTACACAAGTCCTTGGCCTACCAGGAATTAGACGCAGTTATTGATTCTATGGGTAGATTTGTATTTTTACACTGCAGACTATATACTTTAACGTTGATATTGGTGTTTGTGTACATACCTCCTCCATTCTCTAGGGAGGTACTGCAGCTCCTCTTGACTTACCTGGTTGACAAATCTGATGTCCCTATAATGATTTTGGGAGACTTTAATGGCTACCTTGATCCCCGACTTGACAGACATCCCCCGGCACAACCACCCTCTGGGAACAGAGGTACTATTTTGAGTAGATTGCTGGTAGAGGTGGGGTGGACGGACTTGTGGAGAGCTAAACATCCCACGACCGGGGGCGGGGCCAAGATGGCGGACTGAGCGGACGTCTATTCTGAGCTCTCCTGGAGTGTGATCCGCTAATCTAATCCGCACTGCTTTATTACGTGGTCTAGCACATCCCTGAATCATCTGGATGCCTTCCAGGACTCCGGGCTACCAAAAGAGGGGTAAGAAATTGAAGTTCCCCCCGAATATTCCGGAGGAAGAGAGCCCGACATCCCGCTTCATAAGATCCCCTGCGCGCCATAGCAACATGGCGTCGCAGACCGAACACGAGGCAGGCCCCGCTGATACTCCGCCGGGACTGATAGACCTTATGGAGGCTATAAACTCCTGCCAATCGGCCGTCGCCTCCTGTCAGACTACCCTAGCCTCTAAGATAGAGGAGGTTCAGCTAAATGTGGGTATCATAAGACAGGACTTGGATAAGATCAGGTCGCGGGTCTCGGAGACTGAGAGGCGGATAGGGGAAGCGGAAGACACGATCACGGATCATGGTGCCTCCATCCGCACTCTTCAGACGAAGGTTAGAGCCCTGGAGTATCGTGCGGAAGATGCGGAAAACCGCAGCAGGAGGAACAATCTTAGGATTGTGGGGCTCCCAGAAGGAGCGGAGGGGCGCTCCCCGGCCCTGTTTGCGGAGGAACTTTTACGATCCTTGTTACCAGCAGCTCAGCTCTCCCCATACTTTGTGGTGGAAAGAGCCCACCGGGTGCCGCCCCGACCGGGACCTGAGGGCTCACCCCCACGTACTTTCATTCTCCGACTGCTAAATTTTCGGGACAGGGATGAACTACTCAGGGCCTCCAGAGCCGCAGGTGAGCTCCCTTATAAAAATGTGCGACTTTTGCTGTTCCCGGACTATACCATCGAAACTCAGACTGCGTCGTTCCTTCGACGCAGTCAAGGCGGAGATGAGAAGGAGGGGGATGAAATACAGTATACTATTCCCTGCTAAGCTGCGGGTAGTTGACGGTGAGACGGTCCGCTTCTTCACCTCTCCTAAGGATGCATCGGGGTGGCTGGAGACCCTTCTACCGTAAGTCTCCCTGTGATAACTTGCAGTTTATTACTTTACAACCCTGTACTATCCTACTAACTTTCATTATTCTGGATTTGATTGAACTGACCCTCCTCGTGTAGTCTTTCCTGGATTACTTGCATATATGTACTGTGAAGGAGTTCCTATACAGAGAAATGACGCCGGGAGGAATGCATACTAACATTCAGATTGGGGCCTAGTAGAACCAGCTTCGGTACTGTCTGCCTTAATGCTGTGCTGCAGGAGCCCTGCTTAATGCTGCAGCCACTCTCCTATGCCTATGCTGGACTGCTTGGTGTTTCTTTATTTTTCTTTTTCATTTATTTTCACTGGTTTCCATTTTTCTGAGCTCCACATTCTTTCATTTTATGTTAATGTAACGGACTATGAAGAAGGTGCCCCTGCTTAGACAGGAGAAGAACGCAATGATTCTACTATTGTTCTCCTTAAAAATCACTCCACTAGCTCTGGGACAAGATTTTACACACCTACTCCACTGTTTTTAGGGGTGTTGTGATGGTTTGTCCTGGTTGTACGACCTCAACTTAAGTTACCAGTTACCTGTTCTGGGGTTATGGGACTCATGTGCTCCTCAATGTTCCGGGGGGTGCGGGGTGGGTGGTGGGGGGATGGGTTGTTTTTGGGAAACAAGAGCTGTTTAGTGGCTTTAATCTTCCTTTATTTTCAGGTTGCGGTTGGTCTAATGTGCTATGATACGTGTCCACCTCACGCGCATTTTTTATGCAGGGGTATATTGTATGATGTTATGGAGCGCGTCTCCGGAGACCTCGGATGGGTTTTTTTGTCCCCTCCGGGGGGCTGGAGCCGTGCTTCCTTACTAATGGGAGTGTGTTTCAGTATTATTTTTGTTCCTTTTTTTGTACTTACATCTGTGTCATGCCAGGTTGCTTAGTGGTATCATGGAATGTGCGGGGATTAAACTCAGCGGTGAAAAGATCCCTAGTACTTAATTACCTACGTAAACTCCACCCACAGGTGGTGCTCTTACAGGAGATGCATCTTGTTGGTTCCCGCACTCTTGGTTTAAAGAGGGCATGGGTTGGCCCCCACTATCATGCGTCATATTCAAACTATGCCAGGGGAATTAGTGTGCTAGTTCACAGGACCCTACAATTTCAATTGCTAAATGTTCGCCTCGACCCCGGAGGTAGATATATTATCCTACACTCTCTGATTGAAGAGACCCCCATTATCATCGTAGGAGTTTATCTCCCCCCCCCAGCAGACGTGGGCCTACTTCATAATCTGATGCAACAAGTCACACTGTTTAGCGTTAACAATGTCCTATTTGTAGGAGATTTTAATATGACTATAGATGGGGGAATGGATAGGATGCAGTCTACTGGCTCCCAGCAACAGGACCTTGCCCGTTGGGCATCTACCTTCCACATGACAGACCTCTGGAGACATTTTCATCCCTCTGATAGGGTGTTCACCTGCCTCTCCACTACGCACCGAACTATGTCCCGCATAGACCTGGCCTTTGCCTCCCCCGAACTATTACGGAGGGTGGTCTCTGCAGAGATCCTCTCGCGAGGTATCTCAGACCATGCCCCTGTTTCAATAACTATCCGACTTGCTCCAGTGGTGGGTGTGCGGATATGGAGACTATCTAAGTTCTGGATTGCGGACCCGGAGATCCAGGAAGAACTTCAGGAGGCATTATGTGGATTTTGGATAAACAACGCTGAATCTGCTGGGCCCATGGTACAATGGGATGCTTTTAAGGCTTGGTTGAGGGGTGAATACATGACTCGTATATCTGCTAAAAAAAGACAATCTGTGCAGTCTCTGAGGTTGCTGGAGGAACGCTCTAGGGGGAAGGAGGCGGAATTTGTGCGTTATCCCGATCAGACTCATTATGTTCACTGGCAGGATGTTTTGAGGGAACTGTCTCTCTGTAGGGTTGAACTTACCAAGAAATCTATGCTAGATAGTGCACAGCGTGTATTCGAATACGGAGATAAAAATGGTAGGCTGTTGGCCTGGCTCGCCAGGGGACAGCATACCATTGCTCGCATTGGTAGACTGAAAGACTTAAATGGTAGACTTCTAACAGCCCCGGCAGATATCAGTGTGAGGTTTCTGGAATTCTACCAGACTCTGTATTCCTCTAGAGCTGCCTTTGATTACTCACAATTGACTCACTATTTAGACCAGGTGCCCCTTCCTTCTCTGACAACAGAAAAAAGTGCTGAGTTAGACCAGGATATTTCCTTGGAGGAGGTACAAGAAGCCCTTGGATCCATGCAGCAAGGGAAGGCCCCAGGGCCAGATGGAATTCCTATTGAATTCTACTCTGTATAACAGGAATTCATGGCGCCTAGGTTTAGGTCACTGTTGCAGCAGTCTGTCAATTTGGATGCACTACCGGACTCTTTTTCTGAGGCGATTGTGGTGTTGGTGCCCAAACCCGGCAAGGACCCTGAAGAATGTGCCTCTTACCGGCCTATCTCTCTTATCAACGCGGATGCCAAACTTCTGGCTAAAATTCTGGCCAGGAGGATTGGCAAAGTGATAGAAGACCTTATTCATATGGATCAAACTGGTTTTATGCCGGGGAAGGGTACCGACATTAACATACGCCGTCTCTTCCTAAACCTGGCTGCCACTCATGATAATGCAGGCACAAGAGTCATAGCCTCTCTCGATGCGGAGAAGGCTTTTGACTCCGTTGAGTGGGAGTATTTATGGGAGGTGCTGCAAAGGTTTGGGATGGGCCCCAGGCTTCTTCACTGGCTGGGCTTGTTGTATAGGGCTCCTAGAGCTAGAATCAGGGTGAATGATTCCCTTTCGGATGCCTTTCTCCTCCAGAGGGGAACCAGGCAAGGTTGCCCATTGTCCCCCAGTCTGTTTGCCCTGGCTCTCGAGCCACTGGCAACACCGGTTCGTGATTCTCGTCGTATTGGGGGACTTCGTGTTAGCCCTCTGGAGGAGAAGATATCCCTTTACGCGGACGACGCCCTCCTATATTTGCAAGATGGGGACTCTTCACTGCAGGCGGCCCTGGAAATTTTTGATGAGTTCGGACATTTTTCGGGGATCCGTATCAATTGGTCGAAGTCCGTGCTTTTCTCCCTGGACGTACAGGCCAGGGACTTGAAGGAACAGCCTGTTTTGAGGTGGGTGGAGGAATTTACATACTTAGGCATTAAAATATCGCGCGACCTGCGGTCTTATCGAAGGCTTAATCTTCAACCTATACTCTCACACTTAAGAGACCATTGTACCAAATGGACTAATCTCCCTCTTAACTTGCTAGGACGCATAAACATTTTAAAGATGATTTATTTACCTAAGCTCAACTATTTCTTTCGAAACTGCCCTGTATGGCTACCTCAGTCCTTTTTCAGGGAGATAGATGCCTGCATTGGATCCTTCCTGTGGAGAGGATCCTCCCCTCGGATAGCTAGATCGACCCTTCAACTCCCTGTCAGTTGTGGAGGTCTGGCCCTACCTAATTGGTTGGTGTACTATTGGGCGGCCATGCTGGTAACAGTCAGATGGTGGTTTGAACAATCTAAGGCCAATGCTGCAGTCTGTCTGGAGGCGGCGGTAGTGGGTTCCTTAAAGGAGCTTGGAAAGTTGGTGTATCGGGGAGCCTCATCTAGCCCTGCCCTTCTAGGTCCCACTAAGGCCACTTTGCGAGTATGGGGAGTGGCTAGGAAACGTTTTTTAGCCCCGGATAAATGGTCTCCCTACTGCCCGTTATGGGGAAATCCGGGCCTCCCACATTTTAGGACAATTCCTGACCCACAATTATGGGCCCGTTATGGGGTTAAGGTGCTGGGGGATATTGTCTCCTCCGGGGTCCTGATTTCTTTCCAGGACCTGAGAGGGAGGCATGGCCTTCCTATGGGGATGCTGTTTCGCTACTATCAAATGAGACACGCTTTCCGGGCTCAATTCCAGACACCGCCTATCCTTGTGGTGGATGCGGTGGAAGGACTCCTAGCTCAGGAAACCCTTCAGAAACCTCTCTCAGCACTATACTTGACGCTGTTGCGAGCGGACTCTAAAAAAAATAGACGTATTATGGGATAAATGGAAGGTTGATATCCCATCTCTGGACAGGGAGATTTGGGAGGAATGTTTTGAGGATAATTACCAACTAGTGATATCTTCCAGAGACAAATTGACTCAGACCAAGTTCATACATAGAATTTACTTTACGCCTCAGAGACTGCACAGAATTTACCCGCAGAGATCCCCAAATTGCCCGAGATGCCAATCCACAGACAGCACCTATATACATATGTTTTGGACCTGTCCTAGACTCTCTCGATATTGGTCTGATATCTTTGACTTTCTGGACATACGCCTTCAGCTGCAGTTACCTAGGACGGCAGAGTTGGCCCTACTGGGCATACAGGATGATGACCAAAGACCTAGGTATACTAAGCTCCTGCTCTCCTTATTACTCTTCTATGCCAAAAAAGAGATATTGCTGAAGTGGACCTCCCCCCTCCCTCCCACAATGGGATCTTGGATGGCCTCGGTTAATGCCGTTTTACCAATGTATAAGTTAACATATATGAATAGAGGATGTCCCCAAAAATTTGAGAAGGTGTGGAGACCATGGTCTGATCCTATGTAATTTGCATTATCGTGTAGGTACATCTATGTATCTGTTCCATATATGTTGCAGATGACTAGTCTTGTCCTGGTGGGGACGTTGGCTGTCCCCTCCCCTTTTCCTTTTTTGCACCATTAAATACGGGGGAAAAGAACACTGCCTACGAAGTAGTGGGGGTTAGATCTGAGATCTTCCATTATGTATGTTATAAACTGTGCACTGCCAATGTATTACTGTTCTCTCATGACTGTATCCACTGCAATATTTCAAGCCTTGTAAATGCAATGTGAACCACTTCTTCTTCCAACAAAGATCAACCTTGTTGTTAAAAAAAAAAAAACATCCCACGACCAAACAGTTCTCATGCTTCTCCAAAACCCATGGGTCACTCTCCCGCATAGACCTGTGCGTGGGGTCCCCGCAACTTTTAAGCATTCTGCATAAGGTAGATTATTTCCCTTGGGGGGTCTCAGATCACTCCCCACTGGCCGCATATCTCATCACCAGACTGGAGACCTCACTACCTAGAGCGCCATGGAAACTGAACGCCTTTTGGTTAAAACTTTTTACTTCCCATGATAGAATAGTGAAACAAATAGAACAATACTTTTCTGACAACCTGAGACAAACTGATTTACTACTGAGATGGGATGCATTTAAGGCCTGCCTCAGAGGTACATTCATAGCTGAAATTGCAGAAGTAAAACACAATTCCTCAGCCTTGTTGGTACAGGTGGAAGACCAGGTGAAACAACTGGAGCTTGCATTTATTCTAAACTCATCAGAGTCTGCGAGGGAGGCATGGATATCGGCTCAGGAGTCTCTGGACCAGTTGAGATCCTCCGCCGCGGAACGGTTTTTCACCAAACAAGCATTTTATGAAAAAGGTGAAAAAACTGGCAGACTGTTGGCTAGGATAGCCAGATTTCAACAGTCGTCCCCTGCTATAGGAGCGATATGTAGCTCTTCGGGACGTCTGGTGATTGATCCGGAGAAAATTATAGATGAACTGGCATCTTTTTATGCTGAGGTATACAAACCATGTGACAACTATACAGATGAGTAACTGCAGACATATATGGGCACAATAACACTTCCAACTCTGACCCACCAAGAGAGAGGAGAGATGGAAGCACCAATAACACTGGACGAGCTGAGGGAGGCGGCAGCCTCCTTTCCTACTTGCAAGGCCCCGGGGGACGATGGGCTTCCCATGGAGGTCTATACCCAATATGGCGAAGTAATCTTACCCAAACTGTTAGAAGTACTAAATGCCTCCTTTATGTCGGGAAAGTTGCCCACCACCATGACTAAAGCTAATATCATACTACTGCTAAAAATGGGTAAAGACCCTTTAGACCCTGGCTCCTACAGGCCTATATTGCTGTTACAGAGCAACATTAAATTACTAGCTAAGGTGCTGGCAATGCGGGTTAATAGGATAGTCAGGTCAATCGTCCATTCAGATCAGGCAGGCTTTATGCCTTGAACGTCTACAGCGACCAATCTTAAACGACTATACTTAAATATGCAGACCCCCTCGTAGTCAACCGGTCGCAGAGCACTGTTGTCTCTCAACGCCAACAAGGCGTTTGACAGCGTGTGCTGGAGGTATCTGTGGGCGGTCCTGGCCAAGTTTGGGTTTGGGCCCAGGTTCATCCGGTGGGTGAGACTGCTGTATGACACACCGCGGGCAGCCATACGTATGGCAGATAGAATGTCACATGCCTTTGGACTGGGCAGGGGGACAAGACAGGGGTGCCCTCTGTCCCCCCCTGCTCTTTGCACTGGCCATTGAGCCCCTTGCGGTGCAGGTGAGAGAATGCCCACAGATTAGGAGATTTCGGTATGGCGAAATGCATGAAAAAATCATGCTTTACGCCGACGCCATGCTTTCATTTTTGGAAGATGCGGAGGGGTCCCTGGATCAGGTAATGTCCCTTATAACGAAGTTTGGCCACTTTTCAGGCCTCACTATCAACTGGACTAAATCAGCTTTAATGTTTATAGATGGATCACTGGTAACTAATGAGAGACCCCCAAGCCAGATACCTATAGTATCCACCTTCAATTACCTAGGTATATTCATTTCGCCCAAACTTACCGAATTCTGTAGCTTGAACATCTACCCTTTGTTATCGCGGTTCAGAGATAAAATAAATGTATTGAATAAACTTAAAATGTCCCTGCAGGGAAAGTTAACTTCATAAAGATGATTCTGATGCCACAATTTTTGTATATGCTGCATAATACGCCAGTTGTTGTCACCTTGAAGATATTCAGCTTTGTTCACTACAAATAATGTGCAATACAAATATTTGCAACGGGCTCCGTTTATTTTACAGGGCCGCTGCTTTCAGGAGATACTGTATATAATTGTTTGGGAGGTTTGAAGTAATTTTCTAGCAAAAATGCAGGCTTTAACATGTGAAAAATTGAAAAAATGCCCTGGACACAAAATAGTTAAAGTGGTAATAAACTCAAAAACAAAATTTTAAAACAGTATTAAACGCAAAAGCAAACATTTAGTATATTGCAGCTTACCAATTCTTAGATTTGATGGCTGTATTATTTTTCCTTTTAGGCTTTCTTTGCTTTATTGTCTTCCAGTCAGTAATTCTGTTATTTTTCAGCAGAACAAGCTTTCCTAGGGCTCATGCACACTGCAGCTCAAAGGAGCTCAAAGAAGTGGCTCCTACAGGCTTTTGAGCTCTTATTTTTTCTGCCTAGGAACTCCCCTCCATGTTAGTCAATGTGTCCATGCACACTAGGGCTTTTTCAGGCATTTTCAGGCATATGCTCCTACAGGCAGAAACCCCCCCCCCCCCCCACACACAACTCGTGTTTTTGGGAGGAGCTAGTGCCCCTAAAAAACTCAAAAGAGCATGAAAACTCACAAGAACGTTTGCACCAGCTTTTTATTTTGTTTATACAGTGGTTAAGAAAATACTATCTAGGAGGGTTTGTGAAAAAAAACCTGCTTATGCTCAAAAAAGCTCAAAAGAGCTCAATAAAAACACAAGAGAGAGCACAAAAAAGAACAAGCTTTTTCAAGCTGTTATAGGCAGAAATAAAAGCTCAAACGCCTGTAAAAAGCTGCTTTTTTTTTTTTTACTTGCAGTGTGCACGAGCTCTTACAATGTAGCAATTAGAGTTTTGAGGCAAACCATTTACCACTTCTAAGGGTACTTAAAATGATCAGCTTTGATGTCTTCATGTAAAACCTTTATGAGAAAATGAAAAAAAAAAACTGTTGCTGTAACTGCAATGTGAGCTGGAGTTTGGCTTCAGTTTATTAGTCTAAATCCGCTAGTACATCTTACCCAGACTGACATCACCTGTTGTCCAAAGGTGCCCCTGTGCTCCTTTATCCAGAGTGGGGGCATTTGAATACAGGAGGTATCTTGCTGGCTGGATTAAAGGTGAAAACAGAGTGAAAAAAGTCTAAAAATAAGTGGGTTTAAGTGTAAAACGTATTAGCTTCCCTTGTCCGCTTCACCTTGTTATTATGGACATGATTAATTAAAGGCAGTTTTTATCAGAAATAAAGCCTACAAAGTAAAACTAATGTGGCCACCGCATGTAATGACTGGTAAGCTGCAATTTTATTACATGTTTGGCTTTGGCTTTATATTCTTCAATTGACTCCTTGCTACCGTCTTATGCCACAAAAAGAAGTAGTGAACCCGGATCAGTACAACCTAGGTAAACATTGGGAGCCCGTACCCACCTGTGATGTTGCTTCAGGCAAAAGATCCTGCATGACTGCTCTCCCTAGCACAATGTGTGTAGTTAGCCCTAGGGTTATATACAGGGCCAGGGCTGTGGTTCATCCCTATGGATCCCAGTTCCTGAAGACCCCTTTGGGGGTTATGCCCATCAAGACGGATGAAGCCTGAACTTTATATACAGTCATACTTTGTAGACTGGTAAGACATGATCACCCTAATCGATACTGATTAAATACCGGAGGCAATATTTGAATTGGATTCACTATAGTGTACATTTTTCAAATTTGGCACAAAAAAAAAAAAAAACTTAACCAATCAGGGTTTAGTCTCAAGTGGATGACTATGTGTGACATCACACCACAGATCACATAGTATACTGCCACTTCATCTTTATATTCCAGACACTGCTCCACGAATACCCCACAGGGGAAAACCCCAACATATAGCTATAGTGGAGACAAGGCGAAAGGGAGCCATTGCAAAATCGCAGGCAGACATTCGCTCTGCTGTAGGCTTGCATAACACTCAATCTTAGAGTGACTATGCACCCCTTGCACCAGAACAGGAGTTGTCACTAAAACGATCTCTGCATCCAATTCTAGCTTTATTTCAGACACACAAGTGGCCTATTTTGACAGAAGCAGAATTTCTGCATCTGTTTCACAATTTCTCAGACAAATAAAAACCTCAATGCTGCCATTTTTACCTAGGCTCAAAACCACCATGCCTCTTATCCTACTCCTGTTTCTCTGTGAAGTCAGATCTAAATACGCTTGCCCCTGATGAGGCAGACACATAAAAGGATGAAGAGAACATTGAAGCTGTATTGGAGGAAGCTGCAGGGGATTTCTCTCCCCCAGGTTGCCACTATATTGAACCAAGAACTTCACGTAACATGCTTGCCTACATGGAAAAACTCACTGTGCAATCAATGATGATTGAATCACTCAAGAAAGGATTTTTACTCCTCCTAAAATGTTTGCCGAACTCTATGCAGTGGAAAAAGCGTGGTCTGTCTGGTTGATACTGTCATCTCAGTCTTAAACAAATATTTTACTCTGTCTATTGAAGATGTTCCTTCCTGCAGATATAATGTTTGAGACACTCTACTCTACTGGATTAGCGCAATGAACAACCAACATGACCCTGTTTTTTAAGATAGTGTTTTACCAGAGCATTTATAATTGTTACCATCTGATTTATTTTTTGTGTGAATTCCATACATGTCATGAGACCAATTTCCATATTGGCCCTCATCTCCATTCACATTCGCAGAATCTTGTGGCTAAAAACCTGAACAACTGAAGCTGCCTGTAATAAGCACACATACAGTCAGGTCCATAATTATTGGGACATCGACACAATTCTAATCTTTTTGGCTCTATACACCACCACAATGGATTTGAAATGAAACAAACAAGATGTGCTTTAACTGCAGACTTTCAGCTTTAATTTGAGGGTATTTACATCCAAATCAGGTGAACAGTGTAGGGACTACAACAGTTTGTATATGTGCCTCCCACTTTTTATGGGACAGATTAACAATCATCCATCAAACTTTCACTTTTAATACTTGGTTGCAAATCCTTTGCAGTCAATTACAGCCTGAAGTCTGGAACGCATAGACATCACCAGACGCTGGGTTTCATCCCTGATGATGCTCTGCCAGGCCTTTACTGCAACTGTCTTCAGTTCCTGCTTGTTCTTGGGGCATTTTCCCTTCAGTTTTGTCTTCAGCAAGTGAAATGCATGCTCAGTCGGATTCAGGTCAGGTGATTGACTTGGCCATTGCATAACATTCCACTTCTTTCCCTTAAAAAATTCTTTGGTTGCTTTCGCAGTATGCTTCGGGTCATTGTCCAACTGTACTGTGAAGCGCCGTCCAATGAGTTCTGAAGCATTTTGCTGAATATGAGCAGATAATATTGCTTAAAACACTTCAGAATTCATCCTGCTGCTTTTGTCAGCAGTCACATCATCAATAAATAAAAGAGAACCAGTTCCATTGGCAGCCATACATGCCCACTCCATGACACCACCACCACCATGCTTCACTGATGAGGTGGTATGCTTTGGATCATGAGCAGTTCCTTTCCTTCTCCATACTCTTCTCTTCCCATCACTCTGGTACAAGGATGTCCATAGGATGTTGTTGCAGAACTGTGAAGGCTTTTTTAGATGTTTGGCAAACTCTAATCTGGCCTTCCTGTTTTTGAGGCTTACCAATGGTTTACATCTTGTGGTGAACCCTCTGTATTCACTCTGGTGAAGTCTTCTCTTGATTGTTGACTTTGACACACATACACCTACCTCCTGGAGAGTGTTCTTGATCTGGCCAACTGTTGTGAAGGGTGTTTTCTTCACCAGAGAAATACTTTTTCGGTCATCCACCACAGTTGTTTTCCGTGGTCTTCCAGGTCTTTTGGTGTTGCTGAGCTCACCGGTGCATTCTTTCTTTTTAAGGATGTTCCAAACAGCTGATTTGGCCACACCTAATGTTTTTGCTATTTCTCTGATGGGTTTGTTTTGTTTTTTCAACCTAATGATGGCTTGCATCACTGATAGTGACAGCTCTTTGGAGCTCATATTGAGAGTTGACAGCAACAGATTCCAAATGCAAATGGCACACTTGAAATGAACTCTGGACCTTTTATTCTCCCTGTAAATGGGATAATGAGGGAATAACACACACCTGGCCATGGAACAGCTGAGCAGCCAATTGTCCCATTACTTTTGGTCCCTTAAAAAGTAGGTGGCACATATACAAACTGTTGTAATTCCTACACCGTTCACCTGCTTTTGATGTATATACCCTCAAATTAAAGCTGAAAGTCTGCAGTTAAAGCACATCTTGTTTGTTTCATTTCAAAATCCATTGTGGTGGTGTATTGAGCCAAAAAGATTAGAATTGTGTCGATGTCCCAATATTTATGAACCTGACTTATGCTTTTCAAAGAAAGACATCTATTTGGAGAGACACTTAAACAAGTGATCACAGATGTCAAAGGAGATAAGGTTTTACTCCCACAGCAGAAGATCCTAAAACCCCTCTCCTCAGTAGCATCTAGTGCCTCCAAACTCAGAGCACCTAACCTCTATACCCAGGGTTCAACTTCAAAACCCTTTCTTTTCAGCACTTGACTTTGGCCACAAAGCCCTGCAAGTCTTCCCCAAAAACCTATTTCCAGTGAAGGGGCATCATCCCTCCAAAATCATAGCACTTCTTCTGGCACTTCTCTGAATGCAGGGCATCTAGATTACAGACTATCTAGACAACTTTCTTCTAAAGGACCGCTCTCTCTTTCAGCTGTCTGCAAACATGCACTGGACAATTCAGATGCTTCGGGCTTTCAGTTAGGTGATCAGCTTCCAAAAATCTGCTCTCCAACCTTCTCTTCACCTGGAATACTTGGTTATGGTCCTGGACATATCCCAAGCAGAGGTTTTTGTTAAAGAAAAAATATTTTCTCTAAGAGCCTACACTCAGAAGTTGAGATCCAAGTGATAATCCACATTGAGATTCTCCATGAGTGGTCTAGGCCTCATGGCAGAATTGTTTGAGGTTGTACCATTTGCCCAATTTCTTTCAGAAGCTCTCCAACACATCCTGTTGATCTGGAGCAATCATGTTCTTTACCTTGACCTACCCATGCTCCCGACCAGCCAAGCAAGGAACTCCCTGCATATGCTGCATTTCAGAATATTAGCCATTTTCCAGTCCAGTGATTGTAATTCAGCCAGCCCGCCTGGGACAGCCAGTATGTAGATGCAAGGCTGCCCCCCCCGAATCACATCTAAATAAAACCCAACGTGGACATGATTAAAAACAAGAAACATACTGACAGGAGCAAAAAGCGATATGAGCAGCTTCTGTGTTTTCCTGTACCAGTTACAAGCAGGTTGCATGAAAAAAAACTTTCAGCTCTGATCGGAGACACTGTACTAACTGAGCAAGGTTAGTCCAGCAATCTCCCCCACTTAGCTTAGAACACTCCGATCAGTGCTCTCTGCCATTGGCAGAGAGCGCTGATCAGGAGTCTATCGGCTGCTGGTTTTTGCAGCATGCGCGTCCAGCAAAAGCCCCCCGAACAGACAGACTGACATACACACACGGGCCAAATGTCTCCCAACATCACAAGGCTTTAGCCTTTGTGATATATAACATCCTTTATAAATAAAACCAAGTTTCATAAACAAACAAAAATATTGCTTTTTAACAAACAGAAGTTCAGTTTTAAAATATAAAAAAATAACAAAAAACTGTAAACTCTGTTGGCTGTAATGCCATTGCACATATTACCTGAATATATTAACAACATAAAATATTAAGAAAAAAAAATAAGAAAATACTTTTTCTTAATTTTTTTTCTTTCAGCAGGTTAGTAGAGCCCCCCTAATTATGTGGTAGTGCAGTGTTAATTTTGAAATAACATTTTGATTTTGTTTTAGTCATAGTCTTTTAACTAAAATTCCATTATACTCAAAGTTTTAGCCATATCTTAGTCATCTGAATCATTTTAGTCGTATTTTAGTAGACTAAAATAGAGTTAATTTAGTTGACGAAAATATTTTAGTCAACACTGGATCACAGACAGAAATAAAAACCTTATGGTAAATTCTTCCCTTTATTCAAACGAAATAAATTTGGCCAGAGTTAGACCGTAAAGCCCCGCTCTGGGCAAAAAAACATTTTATTCCTAGCCCTCTCTTTTCCCCCTCTTACATTGTGAAGTGATATCTACTCACCTAAGTCCTCCTTCCAAGTTTCACATCACTGCTTTTTTCAGTTGGAGGTACTACAGATCCAGCACTTCATTGCCCCCCCTTGAGATCACTGGTCCCCTGCCCCCCTTCCCGCTTCCCCCTCACCCCGATAACATTGTCCTCTTCTGGATCCTGAGAGGACCTAGCTGCAGCCCATTCAAGGAAGGAAGTGTCCAGGTCAATGGACAGGTAGTTAAAAAAAAAAAAGGCTTTTAGATAGGGTTGTGTGTATTTTTTATGTGGTGATTAGTTCGAGGGAGTTGGGAGGGTTTTATCCTGGAGGGGGGGGGGGCTTTAAGGCCCAGTGTGTTAAGGCAGCCCATTTACTCAGAGCTGCACTTTTTTCAAAGCAAGGATGATTTACACCTGTGCACTGTGGTGCGCAGAAGAGCATATGCATTGAGATGCACTGGCAAAGTGTGTTTGAGGTACCATTTAAAATGAATGGCATTGCACTAGGTGTGCTAATCATTCCTTCTGCACTCACCACTGAAAGCCGTTGATTAATATGAAACATTGACTATTTTGAATCCTTATGCTGCTAGCATTAGTAAATAGATAGGAAAGTACATTTTATGTACTTGTTTTAAACTGTTTTTTTTTACATTTCTTTGAATACTTCCTAGTTTCCATGCCTAGGCAAATTATGCCGTACATCCCAGGAGTCTTAAGGAGGGGTGTAAGGGCTTTCTCAGCTAAGCACACCCTCCTGCCTGCATGTCTGAGCTAAAGGGCAGATGGATTCCAGGAAGTAAATGCTACATAAATCATCTGCCCTTTCTCAAGATGGCCACAGGCTGGAAATATTAGGGAGCGTTTGTGTAAGTGATTTCTCAGCAAAATAAAGCATGCCGATACAGATGGATAGGGGAGTTTTCTTTAAATATTGCTTTTGGTTTGTGGTGCTCATACACAGTGTAGCTCCACTTTAAAGAGAAATCTGCCCCTAAGGTCTCTTCAGAACACATTTCCATAAATGCCAAATGTCCCACCCTGCTCAATGTTTCTTCTACTGATTCTTATGTTTCTCCCACTGATTCTTGCATTAATGAAAGCTGTTCAATAAAGACAAATCACCCCATAAAGTCTCTTCAGAACACAACAATTCCAGAAAAGTCAAATGTCCCGCTATGCTCATTGGTTTCTCCCACTGATTCCTATGTCACAGCTTTATCCTTTAGTGACGTAAGAATCTTCTGGAGGAACCACTAAGCACAGCTGGAGATCAGGTATCTGACATTGCCAGACATGTTGAATTTCTGAAGAGATTCTAGGGAAAATTAATCTTCAGTAGTGTGGTGTTGGGCAGCTGGAGATTTCTGGTAATACAAGTCTTTTTTGATGCCTGATTCAAATCCAACTGTGGGCTGGCTAGAAAAAAGTTTTTTTCTTTTTCTTTCTTTCATTCATATTTTCCAATATAATTAAATGATAATTCTACCTTTTCAAAAAACAAAAATCAATGCACACACTTTAGCAGAATTTATTTTTGCAAATGAGCCCTTGACTCCTAACTCCAATTCTTTGTCCATACGGAGGTACAGGCTTTAAGTTACTGAGCTGAGGGAAGTGTCAAAAGACATGATGCGGTGCTTACAGTACTTTTGTTCTATTGACTGTCACAGTGACTTATGGTCTTGTAGTTCATTCAATCACAGGCCTCTGTGAATAAATTATATGGTTGTGCGGGTGGAGCACAGTTACACTCCAAATATGGGTGTAACAAGGTTCAAAAGCCTTTATTGTAAATTTCACATTTTGCACTTTCAATAGTGGTGATAGTTGTACTGCGTTTTGTGACTTTGAGGAAGGAAGTACCAAACTGGTATGGGATTTAAAAAAAAATATCCAGGCTGACAGAGCTAGAGCAATTTTTTCAAGAAATCTGGGTAAAAAAAATGTAAGATCCAGTGAGTGGATTCTGGATCTTGGACATAGGGGTTTCACATATTAATCACCCTGCCGTATTAATATTTATATAACAAGCTTTTTCTACTTGACATACTGTATCTGCATGTAGCACACTATTACTGCAGATGAACAGGTATCTCCCACTACTGCATAGCCAGGCACACCAAATTTTCACAGGCACTCCAGAGTCAAAGAACAGTTTGTGACTTTGTTTTTGTTATTTATTGAAGGTTAATAACTTGGATAGGGATGGGAGGTTATGGGATGCCCACTTGACTTTAGCAAAACTTCAGCAACAACTTCAGGGACATCTTTCTATATACAGGCTCCTTTACTCTTCTCCTGCACACACTTGCTTGCTGGCTCCAACTGAATCACTGTTAGTTGATCTGACAGGCTCTCAGTCAGAATTTAGCAATGGCCCTTTGCAGGCAGGAACTCGTAGCCCCCTTGTTGTGTAGCAAAAATACAGTGAACAGTTTCCACTTCTCCTCTGTGGCTACTGATCCCAGCACCACCTCTTCAGGAATTGCCAACCACCCTGGCTGCAGCTGCCCCTTTTACTAGCCCTCCAGGCTAACTCTCCACACCAGTCCTCCAGACTGATGCTTCACCAACCCGCCTGGCTAACTCTCACCAGCCCACCTGGCTGACTCTCATGAGGTCTCCCGGGCAAGGATGAAGACATAAGCACACCGCTGTCTTCAGGGAAACTGGCTACATGTGGCAGTCTCCCCTATTGTTAGTCCCGCTAGGTGCTGATCTACTCACGCTGTCCACACTTGTCCCGTACCTCCAGGAATGGCTTCCTCCCGTGTGTTGTGGTAGGATCCTTCCAGCATCTGAGCCCGGCCCAAGGCAGTATGCCCCCCCCCAGACTAGGGGGCACCCCTGAGGGCCACTGACAGCCTCCTCAGCACTGTATATCCATCTTCCACCTGACTGCTCCTGCTGGCATGGCTCATGCCTATTTATGAGGTAAGCTCTGCACCCTGCCAGCCCACTACTGGGGATTGGCCGAGGCCTCATAAATATTCCTGGCAGCTCCTCCTAACTTTCACCCACTAGTTCTAGAACATTCTCCAATGTCTCAAACAGGAGGAGGCACCAGAGGAGCTGTCAGGATCAGTCATCCAGCCCCAACTCACTGAACCTTGACCCAGATTTCACAGCTCAGGTTTAGCCCAGAGCTAACTAGAATTTACCTACTCCAACATAACCTACGCTACTCCTACACATTAGACTCGCAGGCGTGTCAAACTGGTGGCCCTCCAGCTGTTGCAGAACTACAAGTCCTGTCAGGCCTGTAATTGTCAGCCCTGCAATGCCTCATGGGACTTGTAGTTCTGAAACAGCTGGAGGGCCTCCAGTTTGACCCCTGTATGAAAGGGTAATACATGCATGTTTTATACAGCTGTGTATTCTTTTGTTTCCTGTCTGAGGGATTTTTGTTCATTGTACTTGCATCTGGTAACTAAGGATGGGCTCAGGCGTGTTTCCAAGCCCACGTGCCTGCGCCTGCCAGGAAGCTGACACTCTGCAGCGCTAATCACAGGCAGTGAGACATTTCCCGATCCACGGCTGCACAGATCGGGAAATGTCTCACTGCCTGTGATTAGCGCTGTGGAGTGTCAACTTCCTGGCGGGCACGTGGACTTGCGAACACGCCTGAGCCCATCCTTAGTTACCAGATGCATGTGCAATGAACAAAAGTCCCTCAGACAGGAAAATAAAGAATTCACAGCTGTATTAAACATGCATGTAGTACCCTCTTGCACAGAGGTCAAACTGGCGCCTGTGCCCATCCTTACTGGTAACTAACAAAGGTTACATAGTGTGTGACTTTTATTGAAGTGAGCCCTTGCTTAACACATTCATTCCATACTTGGTCTTGCTGTTTTTCTTATTTATGTGCTCAATCTTCAGCCATCTGCTTGCCAATCAGAAACTGGCTGCTCTGTTTAAAAACAATTTAAGGCAGTTTCATTACAGATCTCTATAAAAAGACTTCTGTTTTGAAGTGATGGAATTGAGGTCAATTAGCTTCTGGCTATAGACTAACATGCTGCTGTGAATTAAACTGCTTGGAAAGCTCCCTAAGCTGTGACATTAAGACATAGCACAAATCAGAGCATCACTACAATTCATTAAGAATGGTTGTGTAAAGTGGACTAAAGGAAAGGGTATGAACATAGCAACTAGTCAGATTTATTTATTATTTATTTATCCTAAATAAAGTTTGTGGCTAATTAAGACAGCCAACGGAACTTTTTTTTACATTTTCTCTAGAAATACCGTATTTATCAGCTTATAACACGCACTTTTTCCCCCTGAAAATAGGGCGTACCTCAGAGGGGAAGGATGGGGGCGAGCGCCGCCGGAATTCACTGAGCCGTCATCTCCTCTCCACTCCGCTCTCACTCGGCTCTAACTGGGCTCTCAGTCGGCAGTCACATACACAGTCCCGCCTCCGCCACCGGCATTGAACCAGTGTTCTGTCTATCACAGGAGCTGGTCCAATGCCGATGGCGGAGGCGGGACTGTGTATGCGACGGCCGACTGAGAGCCGAGTAAACAGGAGATGATGGCTCGTGATTTCCTGCATTTAAAGATGGTGAGGCTTAATCAGGCAGCTGCATTGATGGGGGAGATGGGTGCAGATCAGGCTGCAGATGGGCCCAGATCAGGCTGCACTGAAGCTGCAGATGGGCACAAATCAGGCTGCATTGATGCTCACTGACCATTATTTTGCTTCAAAGTGGTTTATTGAAAAAAAAAAAGTTTTCTTTCCTGAAACTTCCCTCTTAAATTGGGGTGTGTGTTATACGCCAATAAATGCGGTAGTCATATTGTTTTTATGTAATGAGTAATTCCACATCTCCGGGCAACAAATAAAATCAATCTGTGAACTGATATTTTTATTCAGTAAAGCAGAAAGCGCACACACGTTACATTTAAAGTAGACCTATAGAAAATCCGGCAAATTCAACAGCATGTATACAGAGTAATTACATAACTAGAATGTATCTTTAGGTAAAACTGCTTGTCAAAATGATCAGTAGACCAGAGATGTAGACAAGTGAACTTTAGTATAAATCTAAAGTTTTCATAATAAATGGGAGTAGAACCAATCCCATTTTTCAAGCCAAATGCCTCAGTTTTGGTACTATTGATGAAGGAGGCATGTGATTTGCTGGAGGTAGGATGTGGCAGGAGTGACAAGTTTTACTTTAACAGGAAAATTGAAACGCTAAAGTGTGGCTATAGCAAAAACGTTTTCTTTTTTAGTGTACTGGATAGTGTAGAGAAGGTTTAACACCCATGTCTGTTTATATTTTCTTTTTTTGTTTGTATTCGGTTAGAAAGATTCACCACAACTGGTAACCCTATGGGAAAATTTGCTCTTGTTCAGGCGCCAGCTTTTAAATGTTGTATTTTTTTTTTACTTTCTGTCCCGGTAACAATGGCCAGGAAAATAGACCATACATCTAACAAGCAGGGACTGAGGCAACAATAAAAACCTGACAGGAGTTTTAACCCTTTCAGACTGTATCTCTAGACTTGACTTGTTTTTTTTTTTTTTTTTTTTTACTGAAGGTAACCTCTGCTTATGCATTTTAACCATCATATGCTTAGTTTGACTTACCTTAACCACTTCAGCCCCAGAAGGATTTACCCCCTTAATGACCAGGCCATTTTTTGCAATATGGCACTGCATCCCTTTAACTGACAATTGTGCGGTCGTGTGATGCTGTATCCAAACAAGATTGACATCCTTTTTTACCCACAAATACAGCTTTCTTTTGGTGGTATTTGATCACCTTTGCAGTTTTTATTTTTTGAGCTATAACCAAAGAGCGACAATTTTGAAAAAAATATGTATATTTTTTTTTACTTTTTGCGATAATACATAACCAAAAAAAATATAAAAAACAAATGTATTCATCAGTTTAGGCCAATGTATATATTCTTCTACATATTTTTGGTAAAAAAAAATCGCAATAGGTGTATATTGATTGGTTTGCGCAAAAGTTATCGCATCTACAAACTATGGGATAGATTTAGGGACTTTTATTTGTTTTAATTGTTTTTACTGGTAATGGCAGTGATCTGCAATTTTTAGCGGGACTGCAACATTGCGGTTGACAAATCTGACCCCAAATGACACTTTTTGGGAACCAGTGACATCAATACTTTGATGAGTGCTATAAAATGCACTGATCAATGTAAAAATGGCACTGGCAGGGAAGGGGTTAACAGTAGGGGGCGATCAAGGGGTCAAATGTGTTCCCTCAACGTGTTCTAACTGTAGGGGGAGGGGCTGGCAGGGGCATGACAGAGATTACCGTTCCCGATCACTGGGAACAGGAGATCTCTGTCATGTCTCCTGTCAGAATGGGGATCCGCCTTGTTTACAAAGGCAGATCCTCATCTGCCTCTGTATACCGCAATTGCGAGAGTCGCCAGCGGACACTGAGTTCGCCCGACCCACGGGCACGCTCCCGCCCGCTATCGTGCCTGCACGAGCTGCCGTACAGCTATGGCGGTTTGCAGAGGCGAGCCAACCTGCCGCCGTATATTGACAATGGCTGGTCGACAAGCTGTTAAAGAGGTTATAAAGGCAGAAGGTTTTTAACCTTCATGAATTGTATACATTGTATGCATGAAGGTAAAAAAAAAACCTTCTGCATGCAGCCTCCCCTTATTCTTACCTGAGTCTGATCCCGATCCAATGATGTGCATGAGAGCCGAGCCTCTCTCCTCTCTCTCACTCTTCATTGGCTTAGATACAGCAGTGGGAGCCATGTAAATCACAGCCAGTGAGGAGGGAGCAGGGGTGGTGCCTGTAACGATATCACGTACTGGACACACGAAAAGCTGTAGCTAGTGGCCATGTTGTTTGAGAACCTTAGGGCAGCCATGACAGCTTGGCTAACAGTTTAATATTACAGTAAAAATCTGAACTCTCTCCCTCCTCCCTCATGTTCAGGAATTCATAGGCTTTATACTTCAAAGGAGCTGTTATCTCAACAGAGAAAGCAGAACCAGGCTAGGTCTGTAAAAACAGCTAATGTTGGCCTGGCAGGATGTCCAGGCCTATCGTAAAACTGTCACCCTCTCAATTCAAAGAACCAGCAGATATCGGTTGTAAATACCTTAGTGCACATAAAGCTTAAACAGTGGAATAAGTATGAAATTTCAGCATGTTTCATAACTTCCAAAGTAATAATAGCACAGCCATAATATGGACATATTTAGTTTCCTCAGATGGTTTTTAACATTTCAATGGTTTGTTCACATTTCCAGACACCCCTATGTCAGATCATATGGGAAACCACTGGTATCCCTTATTCCTCCTAGGTAAACTAGACATTGGAGACATGGCATGTTTATATATGTTTTGAAGGAAATCTCACGCTGGACAATAATATGGATATTTGCAGTCTGTAAACACTATAGATGCAGAGATATGAATATGTATCACAAAGTGTACCTGGGACATGGTCATGAGTGTAGATACCTCCCAGCAACCAACCCCTAAACAAGATGACCAGACGATTAGTCACTGATCGCTGTCAACACCCCTTTGATCTGACAGAAAAGAGGAGATGCCAAGACAATGGTCTTGGCATCCAAGCACCAACATCTGCCATCTTCCCTGATTCTACCTTATTTCTTGGTGGCTGTATATTGCCTTTATCTTTTTGAAACATCTTTTTTTTCTGTAAATATTTTATTTGCACCACTTTAACCTTTTCATAATAAACCCTTATGTTGAAAAGTGTTAACCTTGTCGATAAAGCTCTTAATGCAAGCTATAAACTAAACTGCCTCTTGAAGAGCGCTACTGTTGTAGAGTAAGGCCTCTGAGCAGACCTATCTGTGGTGGTATGTGTGTGTTGCAGACGCTTATTCTAAACTCATAATTGGTATTCCTAAAATTACGAGTCTCCCTGGCTCGGTCTTTTAAAACAGGGATGGTGGCAGTTAAAGGGTTAATTGCGTAATTAGCCCAGTGACAATCGCTCTCAGGCTGCTGGCACCTAGATTGTGGTCCCACAAGCTGGAAAATCTTTGTGCTGGGCACAACTGAGAGTGGCATTGTTACGTAAGTGACAGCGCGGTGTGAGGTTGGCCAGTCCTTCGTAGCGAGTTAGCGAGGAGGGCAGGAATATGACACCCACGTTCGTCACAGGGCCGAGCCATGCTCTTTGTATTGTATGCACACACAGGGCCAGCTTGGGAGTGAGCATGCACGGTTGTGCAAGTGGCTTGTTGTGGGGAGGCACTCGATGGGGGGGGGGGGGCAGGAGCGCCGGCAGAGTACCTGAGAAGAGGAGCATCGAGGCTGCCTTGTGCAAAACCATTGCACATAGCAAGTAAGTATAACATGTTTGTTATTTTAAAGAAAAAAATCTGAACATTTAGTATCACTTTAATTTGTTTGTTTCATCCATGCAGCCAGAGAGACTTTTATAATTGGTACCAGCTGATTGTAGAAAAGCCAATGTAGCACCAATATTTAAAAAGGGCCCAAAAAACATCCCTGTGAATTACAGACCAGTTAGCCTAACATCAATAGTATGTAAACTCTTGGAGGGGATGATAAGGGACTATATACAAGATTTTAGTAATAAGAACGATATCATTAGCAGTAATCAGCATGGATTCATGAAGAATCGTTCTTGCCAAACAAATCTATTAACCTTCTATGAGGAGGTGAGTTGCCATCTAGATAAAGGAAGGCCCGTAGACGTGGTGTATCTGGATTTTGCAAAAGCATTTGACACAGTTCCCCATAAACGTTTACTGTACAAAATAAGGTCCGTTGGCATGGATCATAGGGTGAGTACATGGATTGAAAACTGGCTACAAGGGCGTGTTCAGAGGGTGGTGATAAATGGGGAATACTCAGAATGGTCAGGGGTGGGTAGTGGGGTTCCCCAGGGTTCTGTGCTGGGACCAATCCTATTTAATTTGTTTATAAACGACCTGGGGGATGGGATAAACAGTTCAATCTCTGTATTTGCAGATGATACTAAGCTAAGCAGGGCAATAACTTCTCCGCAGGATGTGGAAACCTTGCAAAAAGACCTGAACAAATTAATGGGGTGGGCGACTACATGGCAAATGAGGTTCAATGTAGAAAAATGTAAAATAATGCATTTGGGTGGCAAAAATATGAATGCAATCTATACACTGGGGGGAGAACCTCTGGGGGAATCTAGGATGGAAAAGGACCTGGGGGTCCTAGTAGATGATAGGCTCAGCAATGGCATGCAATGCCAAGCTGCTGCTAATAAAGCAAACAGAATATTGGCATGCATTAAAAGGGGGATCAACTCCAGAGATAAAACGATAATTCTCCTGCTCTACAAGACTCTGGTCCGGCCGCACCTGGAGTATGCTGTCCAGTTCTGGGCACTAGTCCTCAGGAAGGATGTACTGGAAATGGAGCGAGTACAAAGAAGGGCAACAAAGCTAATAAAGGGTCTGGAGGATCTTAGTTATGAGGAAAGGTTGCGAGCGCTGAACTTATTCTCTCTGGAGAAGAGACGCTTGAGGGGGGATATGATTTCAATTTACAAATACTGTACTGGTGACCCCACAATAGGGATAAAACTTTTTCGCAGAAGAGAGTTTAATAAGACTCGTGGCCACTCATTACAATTAGAAGAAAAGAGGTTTAACCTTAAACTACATAGAGGGTTCTTTACTGTAAGAGCGGCAAGGATGTGGAATTCCCTTCCACAGGCGGTGGTCTGAGCGGGGAGCATTGATAGCTTCAAGAAACTATTAGATAATCACCTGAATGACCGCAACGTACAGGGATATGTAATGTAATACTGACACATAATCACACACATAGGTTGGACTTGATGGACGTGTGTCTTTTTTCAACCTCACCTACTATGTAACTATGTAACTATGTAATTACATATACAAAATACTGGACTGTTCCTTAAAGTGACAATCCACTTTAAATTGATCCAAAAAAATTGCATATCAAAAGTGATAAAGTAAAAAAGTACACTGTACCTTTAAATACACATGAGTTCAACCTAACAAATCAGGTTGCATATAGAAATTCAATAAAGTGCACATTTTAAAATATAGTGCAAAGTGCAATATAATGAATATGATATAAAGTCCATTAAAAAAGTGCCAATGACGGGGGGGGTGCCTGACACCTCAGCTCAAGGACATTCAACGACTCTCCCCTCTCCACTGCACTGGAGGGGAGAAGACACAAGCGGCACTCAATCGATATGTCTCGAAGGAGGAACAATCCTCCACACAAGCACCGCCACCTCACAGACTTCTTCTGCAAGCCTGACATGCAGAACACCAAAGATGGCACTGGAGCGGCGCCCTGTGCCTCCTCCACAGACACCAGGGAGACGCAAGATGGTGATTACAACACAGAAGACATGGATAATACAGCCCCAGATGCAGAATCTTCTCAGTCCTCTCCAGCTGACCGAAGTAAAAGGGCTGCTCAATCACCAGCCCTTTCTCATAACACAGTCCCACTGCTTAAGAAGCAACACTGGGGCCCCCAACAGTCATAGGCACTGAGGAGGTCCGCTCTTATTCTCTAGCCACCCTTCTGCCTCTTACCAGCCTGCATCTGAGCATACCCTCAAGCTCATTTTGCTATCTCTTTAAAAAGATATGCGCAATGAACTTAGGTCATCTATCTCCATGCTACATTACAGAATTGACCAGGTGGAAGAACGCACAGATAATCTGGAAAAATTGATGACTGAGCACACTTCGGCCTACAATGACATGGCGGATGCTTAAGATCATCATACCGAAGCAGTCCATCTCCTTCAAGCCAAAGTGGCAGACCTAGAGGAACGGTCAAGGAGGAATGACATTAAATTCCGGGGCATACCAGAATCTGTTAAGCCCTCCTGATTTAATCCAGTATATCCAGCACCTGTCCCTTATACTTATTCCTCAACTAAGCCAGGCCAATTCCATCATCGATCGAGCCCACCATATCACCAAGCCTAACCACATACCTACATCTGTGCCACAAGATGTATTGGCACATATCCACTTCTTTCATATCAAAGAACGGATCATGTCTGCTGCCCGATCCATCTCTCCACTGCTAGATCCCTACTCCTCTATCTCTCTGTACGTGGAGATCTCCACTGCCACAGCTCAAAAGATCAGGAAATTCTCCCAAGTCACTGCAATCCTCAGAGATCACAGTGTTTCCTATAAATGGGGATTCCCCGCCAAGCTGGGAGTCACATTCCAGAACCAAACTACCAACATCTTCACACCCAAAGATGGCATTAAGCAGGTGCTCAACTGGGGCCTAATCACCTCACTGCCACCCCACCGGCCGTCTGCATGCACTCAAGATGCCAGGCGCAATGCACCTACTACCACCCATCGGTAATGTTCCAAAGCCTATAATCAGTCATACCACAAGGTGCCCTCTGTCACATCCAGTTTAACAGACAGCAATTTACTATACCAACGAATGTCCTTGCTGAGCGTAACATTGACTCCGCTCTATACTCTCTTTCCCCTGAGAAAGAAAAGGTGCCACCTTATTGCAGTATTTTTTTCTTTTTACTTTCCTTTCCTTTTATTTTATTTCATTAGGTTTATTAGCCTATACCAACTTTGCTCAGTGTACTACTGTTATTTTGTCAACTTTGTTCTATTTGCATTACTTTGCCTGTTCTGTAACATGGTACTAGGTCTGATATCAATTACACTTGTCTGTGCGTGACAAAAGAAAGAGTAATCCCTATCACCCCCCCCCCCCTTAATAGCTTATCAACCAAAATGTTTATCACCTTCACATCCATTAATTTTCCCCTATAAATGAAATTTACTTCTCTTTCCGCAAACCCTCCTCCTGTTCCCACAAGCAATTACGCAATTCCACAAAGAAAAAGGCTACATTGATGCTAGCTGTCCGCTCCTCAGGCTCCCTCCAACCATTCCACACCGAAATAAACCCTGACGGCAGATTTGTAATTCTGAATGTCGATCTTAACAACCGCACTATGACTATCGCTAATATTTACTCTCCCAATACCAATCAGAAATGTTTCTACAAAACCATTATAAAAGAACGTGAACCCTTCAAACAAGGCCCATTAATCGTTTGTGGTGACTTCAACCAAATCGTAGCCCCTTCTTTTGGATACTTCAAATCATGCCCATAAAAATTCTACCTCTCTCTCCTCTTTGCTATATACAGAGGACCTGTATAATATCTGGAGATGCCTCCATGATATAGAAAGGGATTATACTTTCTACTCACACACACAATGCATACTCCCGAATAGATCTGTTTTTGATGGACAAACAAACTCTACAATCGGTCCAGGAAACCAAAATTGGTCTTATTACATGGTCTGACCATGCCCTGATCGCAATGAAGCTGTACCCAGCACCTGCCACCAATAGTAATACAACTTGGAGGTTGAATACCTCTATTATCTCACGTCCTCAGTATCAAAAACAGATTCTATCCAAATTGGAGCATTATTTTACAACCAATGTTGACGCCGTAGATCATCCCACCACCTTGTGGAATGCCTGCAAGGCCTACATCAGAGGCTTACTTATCAAATTAGGGGCCCATGAGAAAAAAACAGCTCATTGTCACCACCAATAAACTCTTAGAGCGCATACATACTCTAGAACGAGCCAACAAACCCCAATCCTCCTTTCTTCTTAACTCTGAGCTGAATGCTGCTAGATAGGCTCTCGGTGATCATCTGCATAACTTTGATTTCCACATTAAACATCTCCGCCTGCAACACTACTCTCAACATAACAAACCAGGAGCATAAACAACTGAAACATAGCTTACTCACACTAAAATTCCTTATCTCACTAACCACCTTGGTGCCCAACTTACCAATTCCAAAGACATTGCTAATCAATTTAGCTCTTTTTTCTCCAAATTGTACAACCTAACCGGTTCCAACTCCCTCACCACCACACTCTCCTAAGGATATAGTCCGCTTTCTAAACAACCTACACCTTCCCTCATTCTCACAAGACCAAATGAACTCCCTCTTATCCCCATTCTCTATAGCAGAAACAGAAGCAGCCATAACCAGCTTATCACTGCATAAAGCTCCAGGTCCTGACGGGTATATGAACGAATACCTTAAAACATTCTCCAAGCTCCTAACTCCACACCTATGTCACTCTTTTAACCACATAGTCTCTATAAGCTCCATCCCAGCAGAATCCCTGCAAACCACTATTGCCAATATAACTAAACCAAACCAATTAATGACCCTGCCAGCTACAGGCCCATCTCTCTACTCAATACTGATAATAAGCTCTATGCCAAATTACTTGCTACACGCCTCTCAGACATCATCCTGCTAGTGCATATAGACCAGGTGGGTTTTATGGCTGGCACACAGGCATCAGATGGCACTTGCAGGTTCATCAATTTACTACAATGGACAGAACACTATCGGACACCTTCTCTGCTCATCTCCCTTTATGGGGAGAAGGCATTTCACAGAGTAGACTGGTCATATTTGAATGCAAAGATTTGGCTTTTCCGGGATTATTCTGCAAGCCATACTCTCCCTTTACTCTTTCCCCAGTGCTAGAGTTATGACCTCAGGCATACTCTCAGACCCCTTCATCATCTCTAATGGGACACGCCAAGGCTGCCCGCTATCGCCCTTAATATTCGCCCTTATTATGGAACCCCTAGCCCAATCTATTCGTGACAACCCTCTCATTTCTGGTATTAAAATTGGCAACAGAACACATAAAATTGGACTCTACACCAACGACGTTATCATATTCCTGACTGACCCTATCAAATCACTCCCTGAGCTCCATCATACCCTGGACCTGTTTAGTAAGGCCTCTCTATATAAAATGAATTACTCAAAATCCAGCATGCTAGCCATAGGCCTCAACCAACATACCAAAAACAATATTGCTGCTAATACATCTTTCTCATGGTCCCCTAATTCTTCTCTTACGTATTTGGGTATGCAACTGATCACTCCCTCTTGCCGATTATTGTCTATCAACTTCAAAAACCTTATATCTAAGCTCCAAAAGACCACACATGATCTTCAGCGCACTCAAACCTCATGGGCAGGTAAAATTTCCCTAGCCAAAATGTACTTACTCCCACATGTCCTGTACACGTTGCAAACTATTCCAATTACCTTTCTTCAAAACTAGCTGCTGAAAATACAGTTCATCATAACTACCTTTATCTGGGGTGGAAAGCACCCCCCACCGTCTCAAATGCAACATCCTATGCACACCTGCTTCATCCGGATGGACGGGTGCACCAGACATCTCAGCATAACTACAAGGCTACGATACTGGATCAAGCACAGGTCTAGTGGAACCCCACACAACAAACCACCTGGCTCCTACCTCTAGCGACACTTTAAATTGTCACACCTGACATCTCCCTCTCTGATTGGTTTGCTACAGGCATCTTGACCATCGGAAACCCACATAAAGGCACTCACTTTTGTCCTTCCAACAGATTCAGGAAACTTGGCATCTCGCATCTTAAGAATTCTTCAAGTACCTCAGAATACGTTCAGTTCTAACTAAAATGAAATGGTCAGAAGACCTAACACTATGGCACATGATAACATTCAACAACCAGATCTCCTCCCATCGATGTGAAATTTCCTATATATACAAACTTCTCACTGATACTGGCCACAACTCAAAAACCAAAACCATGCTACAATGGGAAAAATTATTATATTGTTCCCACACACCTCAACAGTAGCAACGCTAGCTCCAGGAACCATTGAAATTCTCACGGTGCATAACACACTGGGAAGCTGTTCAGAAAATATATCATAACTGGTATTTTACCCCAACCAAAATTGCCCCTCATTTACCCTTCCTCCACCAACCTATTTTGAAGAAATGGTCATCCAGGGAACTCACTGCACATCTGGTGGAATTGTCCAATCCTTACTAACTTTTGGACTATGCTCTCCAAGCTACTTTTTTTCTCTATCTTTCCAATTTACTTACCCCTCTCGCCTCAAATGGTACTACTGGACATGGACATAGATACCTGGCCCCGGTCCTCGCACACCGTCATCTCCAACGTATTCATAGCCACCCTCCTAGCCATTGCAAGAAATTGGAAAGCCCCTAACCCCCTCTTTCACAGAAACCGTGTCTCCACAGCGTAAATCAGATGGAATCCACTCCACAGAACAAGATGTATGAAATAGGGAGAAGCCTCATAGTGTAAATCGGTAAAAAGATTTAAAAATGTATAGTTATTCCTGCGCTATCATGTGTAGAGAGAGGGAAGAGCTAGTGGAAGGGCTGCCTACACTGAATAGGGTACACCCTACCCCTAAATAAAAGTGGCAAACAGATTAAAATGTGGTGTGGCGCTCATCCATCCAGGACATAGTAAATAAAGTGCATCAGCAAAAACGACTATAAAACCAAAAGTGACGATGCTAATGGTATATGCAGTAATGCAATAACATAAATGGTACACAATATCAGAAAAGTGACAGTGCTCAAGGCATCATGCTAAAATTGATAAGTAACTATGGCTGTGATAAAGCATACAGGTAAATTAATCAACCCACATGTGACCAAAAACATGTGCAAAGTAATAGTGAATCAAGAACCAGCCCCAATAAATAGGTAAAACAAAAGAAAGGAAAGTGAACTGAATCTTGGGCTGGGCTGGTAAAGTCATGCAAAGTAAATGCACACTAGGCATATATAAGTAATGTGCACGCCAGATGACGAGCATCAAATAAACAAAGCTGCTAGTGCAAAGCAAAATATAAAACAATCTTATGTGACAAATGAAAGAGTATAAAATGTCCAAAATCAGGTGAACATATAGCAATCTTCTTAAAAGGGGTGAGGTGACTGGAACAGGTATATAGTGATGTTTCTTCTCCGTGCAACACACCACACACTTGTAAGTAGTGGCCCCTTACCTTCGGGTAATGGGGCAACAGCATAAATCAATAGTAGGAATAACAGCCCTTCCTCCTGGTGCAGGGGCTAGATGATTCAGGGTGGTGGGATACCAACATCAGACCAGGTAATAGGGGCGACAACCTATATTCTATGACCGGCAGCCTCATACAAGAACTCAGTCCCTCCACGGGTATAGGGGGGTCCCCAGCGGGAAAAGAACAAAAAAGGAAGGTCCCAAATAGAGTAGTATTGTTGGCAACAAGCTGGGTTTATTAGCATAAAAGGTACTCACATAAAAACAGGTGAAACGGTTCCTTAACACAGACGAGCGGCGAGCTCGTATCGTCAATCAGCATAGAGGCACGCACTCTATGCTGATTGATGATACGAGCGCGCCGCTCGTCTGTGTTGTTAAGGAACCGTTTCACCTGTTTTTATGTGAGTACCTTTTATGCTAATAAACTTATTCCACCACCCTGAAGCATCTAGCCCCGATACGAGCTCGCCGCTCGTCTGTGTCTGTGTCCGCATTCGGGGTCTCCCTGAGACTACGGGAGATGAAGACCTCCTCTCGTCTGTGCGGGGTATTTTCAACGGCCTACTGGGGCAGGCGGCAGATCATCCCCTAAAGATAGATTGAGTGCACAGAGCCCTTCGCCCCCGCAACATGGCGGCGGATACTCCTCGCGACGTGATCTGCAGAGTACACTACTTTGAAGAGAAAGAACTGATCATGCGGAAGGCTAGAGGTGCCAAGTCTTTAGACTTTGATGGTGCAATGCTCTCCTTTTTCGTTGACCTGGCCAGGGAGACGCTGGAACGTCGCAGAGCCCTGCGGCCTCTAACTGAGAAGTTGCACGCGGCTTCAATCAATTACAGATGGGGATTCCCTGCGGCCTTAATTGCTCATAGAGACGGGAAGACAGCGGTTTTACGGTTCCCGGAAGACCTAGGAAAGTTCTGCATGGACATTAATATTGAACCACCGGAACTCCCGGGTTGGCAGAACACCATCCCGCCTCTCTCCGGCAACTCAGATGCAAGATGGCAGAAACTGGAACGCAAGCACCACTCCTCAGCAACTGGCACCCTACCTCAATTGGGCTAATTGAAGCCCCCAGCGGATCATCTCCTCTCTTCATCATGATCCTCTTGGCTTATCGCTCCTGAACTTCTTGGTCCGCAAGTATACAACCCCCTTGTCATCACACTTACTGTGTACCACACTATGGTTCAGCCATTTTGATTGCCTATATGTGGGTTATTATACCTGAGGGAAGGCTCAGACATACAAATTTTGGGGCTTTGTAACCTGACATCAGGAGCTAAGTTTTATGTCCCTTTTTCCTTTTTTATTTTTTTGTTTTGGTTTATGGTTCGAGTTTTTTGTTATAAAATGCTGTTATTCCATAGCTTATAAAACTTCGGTATTTTTAAACTAATACCATATCCTAACGGTTTGCATAGGACTAAGTTCCTATAAGATATTTGTGATATAGCGGGTCGGTGCCGGGACCGTGGGATGATAGACTCGCCTGTACTAGGTGGTTGTCGTCCGATGGCTGCGGCGATTTATCCCCCCCTTGAGGGGGGTCGCGGGGTCCTGCGTCCTTGTGTCCCGGACCGCCATGAGACGGTAGGCGCGGGGATGTTGGACCGCGCGGCTAACCCTTCTTTGCACAGCAGTAAAATGCGTGCACATGTTGCCCATGAGTTATCATGGTTTTTACAAACTCCATCACAAAATGCTAATAGCATGCTTTTTCTCTCTACTTGCTTTTCATTTCTCTGTACCTTTCCCCTTCTCCCCTCCCCCCTCCTGTCTTTTTTCCCTCCTGCCTCAGTTCACGCTCCTAGGAAATAGAGTGTCTTTGGCGTTCCTCTGCGGATCCCCATGGCCACAGTGAAATTACTGTCTTGGAATGTGAGAGGTCTACATGCCCCAGGTAAGAGACACTCTCTTTATAGAGAGTTAGATCGTTTGCGAGGTGACGTTATCCTCCTTCAGGAGACCCACCTTACACACACCACCTCAGTTAAACTGTATTCTCCACGCTACCCTATTTGGTATTATAGTTTGTCAGAGATCCATAAAGCAAAAGGAGTGACCATTGGGTTCTGCAGGGGTATATCATTTGTATTAGAGTCCATGCTTAGTGACCCCAATGGACGCTTTCTGTTCCTGAGAGGCAGCTTGGGTGGTATTCTATGTACGATAACGACTTTATATGCACCCAATCGTGACCAAGCAAGTTTTATTGCATCTACCCTCAAAGAATTAAGTGAATTTGCACACGGCTGTGTCCTTTTAGCCGGAGATTTTAACACCCCTTTAGAGCCTAACATAGACACATCCCAAGGCAAATCCTGCATCTCACAAAAATGCCTGTTATACATACGCAAACGACTATTTGATTCACAACTTATGGACGTTTGGCGGATTATACACCCAAAGGAGAAAGATTACACACATTTCTCACAAGTTCACCACACCTACTCTAGGATAGATCTTTTCCTTATAGATCACCACCACTTACCGCTTGCTACCAAGGCCGACATTGAAACGTCCCACATCTTAGACCACGCTCCGATTTCACTCACAATAAAAATCCCCTCCATGCCCCATAAGGTTACCAATTGGAAACTTAATGATACCCTCCTGAGTGAAGATATTGACACAAATTTGATCAGTGAAATGTTAAATCTCTACTTCAAAGAAAACACACATCCGGACATATCACCAGGGGTGCTTTGGGAGGCGCACAAGGCCCACATACGAGGTAAATTTATGGAACTAGGTTCTAGGAGGAAAAAGGAACGTACACACCAACAAACTAAACTGATCTGTGACATTAATGCTCTTGAACAGAAACATAAAGCAAGCCAAATACAAGCAGTCCTTCACGCTTTAACTTTGAAACGAGAAGAACTCAAGGCCCTGCTTCACGTGGAACAAAAGCCTCATTCTCGCTTAGTGGCACAGCGCTTTCATGAATGGGGTAATAAACCCGGGCGTCTACTAGCACGCTCTCTACAACAGAAAAAATCCACCTCCTTTATAGAAAAAATTAAAACTTCATCAGACACCCTAAAATATGATACTCCAGACATAGCCAAAGAATTCCAATTATTTTACCAAAAACTATACCATGTCCAACACACGGTGACAGATTGCGATACACTATCGAAGCTAATACATGATTATCTATTACAGGCTAATCTACCCAAACTTACGCCAGACACACTGGCGGCTCTGGAAGGAGAATTCACTATCTCGGAACTTCGCGTTGCATTGAAAGCCATGGCCAATGGCAAGGCACCTGGGCCAGATGGCTTCACAGTTCTCTACTATAGAGCATTTGCAGATATTCTATTGCCCCGCCTGGCCTCATATGCAAATGCGAATTCAAAGGGTGAGACCCTTAGACCTGAAACCCTCCACACACACATTACCGTTATACCTAAGCCCGGCAAGGACCCTAGCAATTGTGGGAGTTATCGTCCCATTGCCTTGTTAAACATAGATGCCAAGTTGTATGCCAAAGTAATCGCAAATAGACTCCTACCTTTAATTCCAAGCTGGGTCTCATCAGACCAAACCGGATTTATCCCTGGCAGGGAGGCTCGTGATAATGCACTTCGCACCCTGTCCTTAATACATTATGTGGGGAGGTCCTCCCAGCCCACCCTTTTACTCTCAACAGATGCAGAAAAAGCGTTTGACAGGGTGGACTGGGAGTACCTCATGGCAATGCTGTCACACTTGGGAATAGGTCCCTCACTCCTTTCACACATATCTGCCTTATATAATTTTCCCACTGCCCAAATACGTATAAATGGCACCTTGAGTAACCTATTCACGCTTTATAATGGCACTCACCAAGGATGCCCCCTCTCGCCCATTCTTTTTGCCCTATCCCTAGAACCTTTTCTCTCAATGATCAGAAATAATCCCTCTATTCATGGAATCACGGTAGATAATTCGGAACATAAATATGCAGCTTACGCTGATGACATTCTGTTTTACATACAACAGCCCCAAATCTCCTTCCCTAATCTCATGCTAGCCTTCTCAAAATTTAGCGCCATCTCCAACTTTAAAATCAATATGACCAAATCAGAAATTTTAAATATATCAGTACCTTCTCATATTACATCACAACTTAAACAAACCTTCCCCTTTAGCTGGCAAAAAGATAAAATGAAATACTTAGGTATATACCTCACACCTAAATTGACATCCCTATTTCGCACTAACTTCCTACCCCTCCTTAACACAATCAGATCTGACTTACAAAAATGGACACAGCTGGCACACTCCTGGTTAGGGAGGATTAGTGTTGTAAAAATGAACGTTTTACCCAGGCTGTTATTCATGCTTCAGATGATACCTTTTGGAATTCCTGCGGGATTCTTTACAATAATTAGATCAATGATAAGCAAATATGTTTGGAACAGAAAACGCCCCAGATTGGCCAGGAATATACTGGTCAGATCTAAACGCCAAGGGGGCTTGGCACTACCTAACGTTAAGCAATATTTCTTAGCCATAATATTGAATAGAATATCGGATTGGAAATACCATAAAGACTCCAAAATATGGGTTCACTTTGAAATAACATTAAGTCAATCAAATCTTTCTACCCAAATCTGGATTCCCAGGAAACATAGGACTTTATCTGCTAACACTTCGCCACTAACACATTCAACTTTTATGATATGGGACTCTCTGTGTAAGACACACAAATGGCATTATAATTCCCCTCTGTTGCCACTTACTGGCCACGAATATTTCCCACTCGGAAACATGGATCCCAAATCATACACCTGGAATTTGGGTAACACACCTCTCCTACACCAAGTTATTACTCAGCTGGGCGTGGTACCCATTTCCGCATTGCTTCCTGACACAACGGCCACTCCCATGGATCAATGGAAATACCGCCAACTGTCTGCTTTTATCCACTCCCTCCCAAAACCTTTCCGATCCACGTCAGATCTTACACCTATAGAGGGAGCCTTCCTGGATGAACAACCAGTCGAGAAACCTATCTCATACTTCTACCAGCCATTACAGTCACTATCAACTTCAGGATATCCTAATTTCATAACTAATTGGGAAAAATATCTTCATAAAGAGATAACAGAAGCACAAATATCTACTATCCTGCTGATGGCTCATACATCTTCTATGGCATCAAAAACAGCTGAAGTAAATTACAAATTGCTCACAAGATGACACTATACCCCAGCGGTACTCCATAAGTCATTTCCACAGACATCACCCCTGTGTTGGAGGGGATGCGATGAAAGAGCTACACATGCCCACGTATGGTGATACTGCCCACTTATTCGCCCGTACTGGTTAACTATCCTACACTGGATAAAAGAGATCCAAGGTTTTGAAATACCCAATGACCCATGGGTTGTGTTACTTCACTGTACAGGCTCACCAGCAGGAACATACAAAAAGTCAATAACGCCTCATTTGCTCAATGCAGCAAAAGCTCTCATTCCACGTTTTTGGAAACAACCTACCATCCCATCGCTACGTCAATGGCTGATGGAAGTGGATCACACATATTATATGGAAGACCTCACATACTCCTTTAGAAATAAACCAGATCTGGCAACGAAAATATGGTCCTGCTGGTTCGCCTTTAAATATACCACTGCATATGCAGAAATAATGTCCAAAGATACATAAATAATGTATTTATATCAGTCATGTTAAATTGGGATGTGTGGACTGAGGCGGAACCCCCTCCCTCCCCTCTCCTCCCCATCCTCCCCTTCCCTCCCCCCCTCTCCTCCCCATCCTCCCCTTCCCTCCCCATCCTCCCCTTCCTTCTCTTTTTCCCATCTTTTCTATCCAACCTCTAACCCACCCCTTTCTCCCCTCTATCTCCTCAACTATCCTATCCTTTCTTTTTCTCTATACTGAGGACTGTACCTAGGTCAGATGGCCTGTGTTGGGCTCTCATAAAACACTTTTTGCTGTATAGACAACAGACACCATTTATAACTAAGACCAGACAACACACTTCTATACTATCCTATAGTTGGTCTCCTGTTGTGACTACAACACGCCATTCATAACTGATGGCCCATCACTGATTGTGTTATGTACACTGCTTGGTATTTACTCTGTGTATTGTATTCTTTTTCTCTGTTTTTCAATAAAAAATAATTAAACAAAAAAAAAAAGAAAAAAGAAATGATCACACTCCAGGATGCAGCATTGTCTCCTATGTATTGGGTAGCAGCAGGAGTCACCAGGATCCCAGCAGTTTTTGCCAAGTTTGAGTTGATAGTGGTGTTGGGCATCTTCCAATTTCGAAGGACAGTAATCTTGACATACAGTGCCTTGAAAAAGTATTCACACCCCTTGAAATTTTCCACATTTTGTAATGTTAAAACCAAAAATGTAAATTACTTTTATTGAGATTTTATGTGATAGACCAACACAAGGTGACACATAATTGTGAAGTGGAAGGAAAATGATAAATGGTTTTCCAATTTTTTTACAGATAAATATCTGAAAAGTGTGGCATGCATTTGTATTCAGCCATACTTAGTAGAACCACTTTTCGCTGCAATTACAGCTCTAAGTCTTTTTGGGTGTCACTACCAGCTTTGCACATCTAGAGAGTGAAATGTTTGCCCATTCTTCTTTGTCATATAGCTCAAGTTCTGTCAGTTCTGTCAGATAAAATCCCAATAAAATACATAAAAAACAAGCCTTGCTGGCTTGTTTAGTGCTGTGGGAAAATGGAAAATTGGAGCATACATTTCGAAATGCCTGTCTGCAGTGCAATTACTGGATAGGAAAAACCTTGATTAGGAATAATCTTTTGTGTTTCTGCTATGCTTACTCTTTACCATGGTGCAAAATTTGGCTTACCTACCACAATATCCCTTTTTATTATTGCTGTTCTTTCCCGGTATCACCCACTCCGTACAGCTGTTTCTGTTAATCATTTGGTTCAACCAACACAGTATGTTACTGACAGTTAAAACCTCTTTGTTTTATTTGGTAGAAGCTATACTCCGGACAAGCAAAGAAGTTCTTTATTCAATAATACATCAATAAATGTCAATGTCAGTTGCAGCCAGTGTTAAGTTTATTGATAGCAAGTCAATGTACTTATGCACTTGTACTGCAATCTCTTCTTTTGCTCATTGTCTTCACCCTTCCACAGAATTGAGTTTGACTGTAGACCATATAAGGTTTCTAAATGCCTCCTTGCATATTGTATTACAGCTACTATTAATAGAGAACCAGTCCTGAATGTAGTATTGGGAACACAGAGAAGAAGTCATGTTCAAGGTAAGTATAACGTCACTAATGGATATCCAACATCTGATATGTCGTCCTTTGCAGTCAAGTTCAACCTCTTTCTTATCACAGGATGCCATTCTCTAGAACATTTCACTTGCTTTGAGACATGCACATACTAAGAAACCAACCTTTTCGGCTACTTAATGATGAGAAAACCTATAGTCGGCAGCATGGAGAACGGACGTGCTGCCTGAGTGCTCTCTGATTCCCGGGCATCTACATAGACTTACAGCGTCCCTCCACTGGTCATATCATGACTACACGCTGCCGAGCAGCCTCACAACCACCCGGTGGTGGTAGGAATCCAGCGGGTGGGCTCTGAGCTTACCTTGCCCTGCATACAGCGGACCCAGGCCGCTTGGCCAGAAGGGTGCTGGGCCACAAGGAGGTGAAGCGCGGCTTCTCAGACTCCAAGGCCAGTTGCCCAGTACCTGGCCGCGACTCTCTAACATCTGGCTGCAGCTCTCTAGTACCTGGCTGTGGCTCTTTGGCTCCAGGCAGTGGCTTTCCAGCACCTGGCCACGGCTCTCCAATGCCCAGTGATGGCTCTCTAACTCCTGGCTGTGGTTTCTCAGTGCCTGGTGGCGACTCTCCATCGTCTGGCTGCGGTTCTCTGGCGCACGATGATGGCTCACCAGCTCCCGGCCGTGACTCCCTGGCACCCAGCCGTGGCTCTCCAACATCCGGCTGTGGCTCTTTAACACCTGCCGGTGGCTCTCCAGCAGCCGGTGATGGTTCCTCAGTTCCCAGCAGTGATTCTTTTTCCTGATCATGGCATCCAGTATCCATTGCCAGCTCTTCAAGGACTAAGTCTGCACCACAGTTGCAGTGCTCCAGCTCCTTGCTCTCTAGTGGCCAGCTCTCTTCCCAGGCAGACTTAGTTGCAACAGGCATGGACTTGGACATTGGAGAACACATAAGAGCCCTCACCTCCATAGCAGATATCCAGCAACTGATAGCTGCTGTTGAACTGTCTTGCAAGCAAGCTGTTGAGAGTCTCAGGGAGGATACAGTGGCTCTAGGGCACAGGGTAGAAGCAGTGGAAAATGGCCAGGAGGACATTATGCAAGCTGTGGCTGACATTCAAGATATTACTAAACATCATGAGGAGGTTTTGAATTCTTGGATCAGTTGGATGATTATGAAAATAGAGATTGTCGTCAGAATATCCACATACAGGGTTTACCTGAAGCGACCCAGGACCATGACTTGCTTCGAACTGTGCAAGGCCTATTTTGCCAAATCCTGGGGGGGGGCTCTGCACCTGACCCCACTGAAGTGGATAGAGTTCATTGCACCTTATCTCATGTTCACCAGGATACAGATAGGCCGAGAGATGTTATTTGCAAGTTGCACAAATATTCAGTGAAGGAAGCCATCATGAAAGCAGTTCGTGGCAACCCCATTATTGATTTTAATGGCGCTTATCTTTGTTTCCTGATCTATCATGTCGCACTCTTATGCTGCGCCAAACTGTTCAACCCCTGCTTGAAGCTTTGTGCTCTGTGGATGTCAACTATCGCTGGGGTTTTTCCTTTAGTTAATGGCTTCTCGGAATGGTAAAATGGCGGTTCTCTGAACCAAAGATGACTTGAATTTTGTTGAAACATTGTATCTCCCCACCCAACTGATTTCCCAGACTGGAGATTGATTAGTTCTAGACCTCTTTTACAGCGCCCTGAACGTTGGCACCAGGTTCCATTTAAATCCCGATGCAGGAAACGTTCAGGCAGGCACGGATGAAGTCCGATTCCCTCTGGACCTACTTGATCCTCCATTTGGCTGAAGTATAATGTCAGTCCTTTGTTCAGAATGAGCTGTTGAGGAGGTCCGATTGAACATACCCTATAAACATGTGTTTGTGTTATTTCTGCCCTCAGTGATTACTCAGACCTCCCCATCGTCCTTCTGTATTGCATGAATTAATAAGTGGACTCATTTGGTGGATAGTTTTGTGATTTTTTTAATAGCCGTAGGAGTTGATATTAATGTTTGTTTCTTCTTATGATTGCCCGGGGAACATTAGGTGCCCTATTGATGTCCTCAGTTATTTTTTTTCCCATTAGGTCGGTCCCAAAATAAGGGACTTTGTATTCTGCATCTTTGCAGGTGGGTAGAAGGTTCCGGGTATGGGTTGTTGTCCCCTTCCCGGACTCATCTTCCCTTTAGTTGGTATATCCCACATTGTGGGATATTTTGTTATTTTTTTTTTCTGCTTTTTGTTTTCGTTAATTGTATGTGTATTTTTTTTCTCCTTTTTTTTAGGTGCATTTAAAGATGACAATGTGGACAAAACTCGGTCCCTTACGGGGATAGAGGTTGTTTATCTTATTGCGATATGCTGTAATATGCTTATTGTGTTATATGCCCAGCCTAGACTCGTGCAATGGTTGGCTCATTGAAAATTGTGTCTTATAATGTGAGAGCTCTGTGCTCACCCCACAAAAGGGGTCATCTTTGCTATGAACTGCGCCACTTGGCTGCATATGTTGTTTTCCTGCAGGAGATGCACTTCATGGGAAGGTCCACCCCTCGTATGCCCCTTTCTACCTTTAATCAGTGATTTCATGCAACATCTCCCATTTCAAGTACTAGGGGGGTAACGATAGCTCTTAGGAAATCATTCCCCCTACCCCATACATCTTTGCAAGCGGATCCGGAAGGTCACTTTCATTCTATCAAGGGCATGCTGTATGGCCACTGTTACACTTTTGCCTCTATTTTATACCCCCTAACACTCGTACTGTTAGTTTCCTTGCTAAGACCTTGAGGATGCTGGAGAGATTTAGAGAGGGTTTCATGGTTTTGGGAGGAGATTTCAACCTCACTCTGGCATTATATTTTGAAATAAATACTCCCGGGTGGTGTCTGGTCAAGCAATATAACAAGTATTCGGCGCAACAATGGACAACGAAATCCAATAATACAATGATGCACATAAAAGGTATATAATGGATGAAAGGGTTAACAATTCATAGTAGCAATGAGTGGAGGGTGAGTCCGTAATAAGAGCTGCAGGTGGAAAAGGCAGGGGTAATGTGTAGAGTCCACATTCAGGGCAGCCTTCCGGAGGGAGTGAAAGCCATTATCCCAATGCACTGTAAGACAAGGAAAAGGAGGCGCCTCTGGGTGCAGACTGTTAAAACAATTTATTAAAACGAAACAGCAACAGCTGGTAATACACTCACATTTGAGTAGAAAGTATCAGGCATTTAAAATTGTCCCAGGGCAATCCAGGGGATCCGTGGAGTCATCTCTCGGCTGGTGGATGTTAAATAGCTCTGGGCAGTCTAAGAACGCTGGATGTGGACGGCCGAGATACACATCCGGAGACAGGCACCAAAGGGAGGCTTGGTAAGCAGCCGATCCAGACACGGGATGATGACGTCACACGATATGCGACGCGTTTCCTGAGCCGGCACGCCGTGAGTGGTGTGACGGCGGCGCTCCTTTGTCAAGCTGATTGGCTGGGAGCTGAAGAGGATTTATATATGGAAGGTGTCTGGTCAAGCAGTCTGGGAAGCCCATAAGGTGGTCATTAGAGGTGCATTGATAGCTCATGGCTCCCATATTAAAAAAGAAAAACGGAAAGAAATCGCTGACCTTTTGCAAAAAATTCATGATCTTGAGACCAAATACAAGGCTTACTCTGATCCTGCTGATGGCCAACGACTAGAGACACTGCGATTTAGTCGCTCTCAGTGTTTGGAACGTAAGAGGAAAGATAAGTACAGGTACTTTGCTCTTCGCTTTTATGAACAAGGGAACAAATGTGGCCGGTTGGCCAGACAACTAAAAAAGCAACAAGACTCTCGTCATGGCCATAATTTGTTGGATAGTGGACACTCAATCTATAGCCGCAGAGTTACACCGCTTTTATACGATCTTGTATAATATCCCTTTATCTTCTTTGAATGCTGTGGACGGACAACAGGTTGATAGGATCCAAGATTACCTTAAGGATTTTGTATTGCCTGTCTTGCCCTCCACAGCTATTGAAGAAATAGAACACCCAATTACTATTGAGGAATTGGGAACAGTAATAGAGGCTCTGCCAATGGGTAAAAGCCTTGGGCCGGATGGCCTTACGAACGCATGCTATAAAAAATGTGTTTCTACACTAGCATCCCCTCTTTGTAATTACTTTAATTCTATCACTATCTCTGGAAGCCCTGTTGGCTTATGTGACAATTCTTCAGAAACTGGGGAAGGATCCGCAATACTCTGCTAATTATAGACCCATCTCCCTTCTTAACTCTGACATTAAACTTTTAGCTAAGATCTTAGTCCTTCGATTACAAGACCACATAGTGAAGTTAGTCCATCTAGACCAGACGGGTTTTATGAGGGGCTGTGAAGCTAGAGACAATACTATTCGAGCCCTTCATATTCTCCACTGGGCACAATGCCAAAAAGGCATTTGATAGGGTGAATTGGGTCTTCATGACTGAAGTATTGAGGGAGGTGGGCCTAGGTGACCGTATGATGGGTTGGGTTTTGGCTTTATATGCAGATCCTAGAGCCAGGTTTAAGGTTAACGGAACACTTTTGGATTATTTTAGCATACGCAGTGGGACTAGGCAGGGGTGTCCTCATTTGCCATTATTATTTGCCATGATCTTGGAGCCTTTTCATCGTAAAGGGGAAACGTGGAGATGGGGGGGATTTGTATCGGTGCTGTGGAACATAAGGTCTCGGCTTATGCGAATGATCAGTTATTTTATCTTTCCACCCCCCAGGAATCCTTACCTGCTTTGATGTCTGAAGTTTACAGATTTGGCATTTTATCTAATTTTAAAATACATTTTGGGCAGTCTGTACTCTTACCTAGTCATGTCCCCTCCACTATGGTAACCTCCCTGCAACATTCCTTTCCTTTTATTTGGCACTTTGACTCCCTACCTTACTTGGGGATAAATATCACTTCAGACCCAAAGCACTTATATGACCTTAATTATGGTTCATTATTAACATGTATAAAAAGGGACTTGCAGGGATGGAGGGGCCATTTTTTGTCATGATTTGGAAGAGTGAATGCCACTAAAATTACCATATATAATCTACACTTTATATACTGTGCCTATTGCACTCCCGTAGATTTTTTTTTAACCGCTTGATACCCGCGCTATAGCCGAATGACGGCTACAGCGCGGACCTGAATTCCCGGCCGTCATATGACGGCCTCCCCTGTGCACGCGCCCCGCGTGCGCCGTGATCACCGAGTCACTGAGACTCGGGTGATCACCGATCCAAGTAAGGGGCCGGTCCCGGCCTCTTACCATGTGATCAGCTGGCAGCCAATGACAGCTGATCACATGATCAAAACAAAAGCTCTGTGATCGTTTTTTTTTTTTTCCTCCTCGCACTGTCAGCGAAAAAAAAGCCGATCACCGGCTCACCAGCAAGGGACATCGGTCCCGAAGAGGAGGAGGCAATAATGCCTCAATTGTTCCTCAATTGTGCCACCTGACATTGCCACATCACAGTGCCCACAGTGCCACGTATCAATGCCCATGAGTGCCACCTATCAATGCCTACAAGTGCCACCTATCAATGCCCACCATTGCCACTTAACAATGCCCACCAGTGGTGCCATCAGTGCCACCTAGCAGTGTTGCAGATCAATGTACCAGATCAGTGCCCATTATTGCCACCAATCCGTGCCCATCACTGCCACCTATCAGTGCCCATTGGTGCCGCCTCACCAGCGTACATCAATGAAGGAGAAAAATTTCCCTTTTTAAAATTTTATAACAAAATATAAAAAAAAAAAAAAATTTTAATTCGTTTTTTTTACATTTTTTTTAACAAAAAATAAAAATAGCAGAGGTGATCAAATACCACTAAAAGAAAGCTCTATTTGTGGGGAAAAAATGATAAAAATTTCATTTGGGTACAGTGTTGTATGACCGCGCAATTGTCGTTCAAAGTGCATCAGCGCTGAAAGCTGAAAATTGGTCTGGATAGGAGGGGGGTTTAAGTGCCCTGTAAGCAAGTGGTTAAACATATACGGAAGGCATTTTTGTCTTTTGTATGGAATGACAAACGTCCCAGAGTGGCTTATATTTTACATAGAAGTACAGTAAATTTGAGTTGGGCTCCCAGATATAGCTTAATATTATTGAGCCATGTCTTTAGTACGCACTGTAAACTGGTGTCACAATTCCTAAAGTAAATTGTAGGTCCCCCTAGAGAAAACATCGGCGGGTAGGAATCTGACGGTGGCTCCATGGATTCCGGCTGCCTCTAGAGGACTCAGACTGGACATCCCCATTAACTCAGAACTCTTTATCTGTGTGGGATAAATTGAATGAATTGGGTAAATATGCTTCTCACACATTTCCCTTGACTCCATTGGGAGGATATTCCTGGTCGCCCCCCCCCTCCACTGCATTTTTGGGCTCATGGGGTTTAGATGGAAATACTACATGTGCTAAGTTTGCTCCATGGGGCACTCTATCTCCTCTTTCGGAGTAACTGCTGTCCTTAGGAAATATACCCTTAGCCACTTGGAGATATCACCAAATGGCTGACTTTTTTAACAACTGCACCTGTTTTTTTTATGCACTCTTGATCTTTGCACATTTCTTAATAAGTATTCATGATTGATGTAATTTGTACTCACTTTTTACTTTTGCATTTGGTGTATCGATTTCCCCTGACGTTTTCTGCACTCTGTGTTCAATGCGCTGCTGACCTTTGGTGCAGTGGGCGCATAGTGTATTTTAGATCTCTTCATTTTGCATGCTATGCACCCCCCGATCTATGCACATTGTGTATTGTTCACTATTGATCACTACACTTTGTGGTTTTTGTGCACTTCAGATATTTGCATTTTGTGTGGGCGCATAGTGTATTTTAGATCTCTTCATTTTGCATGCTATGCACCCCCCGATCTATGCACATTGTGTATTGTTCACTATTGATCACTACACTTTGTGGTTTTTGTGCACTTCAGATATTTGCATTTTGTGTGTTGGGCACTACCTGTCCTGACACTGTGTGTATGGTTCATCCTTGATTCTTGTGTTTTATGTTTTGTGTGTTTTTGATGGCTTTGTGATCTGAGAGTTGATACTGTCTGACTTGTGCACTTGGTGTATTACTCATTTTTTATCCTTTTCACTCTCCAGACCCTTGTGCTTTGTGCATTTTACAACCCCTGGCAAAAATGGAATCACCAGTCCCTGAGGATGTTCCTTCAGCTGTTTATTGTTGTAGAAAAAAAGCAGATCACAGACATGGCCAAAAACTAAAGGCATTTCAAATGGCAACTTTCTGGCTTTAAGAAACACTAAAAGAAATCAAGAAAAATAATTGTGGTGGCCAGTAACAGTTAGATTTATAGAACAAGCACAGGGAATACATTATGGAATAACTCAACTCTGAGGAAAAAATTATGGAATCATGAAAAACAAACAAACAAAATAACTCTCCAACACATCACTAGTACTTTGTTGCACCACCTCTGGCTTTTATAACTGCTTGGAGTCTCTGAGGCATTGACTTAATGAGTGATAAACAGTACTCTTCATCAATCTGGCTAGAGCCTTCTCTGATTGCTGTTGCCAAATCATCTTTGCAGGTTGGAGCCTTGTCATGGACCATTTTCTTTAACTTCCACCACAGATTTTCAATTGGATTGAGACCTGGACTGTTTGCAGGCCATGACATTGACCTTATGTGTCTTTCTTCAAGGAATTTTTTCACAGTTTTTGCTCTATGGCAAGATGCATTATCATCTTGATAAATGATTTCATCATCCCCAAACATCCTTTCAATAGATGGGATAAGAAAAGTGTCCAAAATTTCAATGTAAACCTGTGCATTTATTGAAGATTTAATGACAGCCATCTCCCCAGTGCTTTTACCTGACATGCAGCCCCATATCATAATTGACTGTGGAAATTTGCATGTTTTCTTCAGACAGTCGTCTGCATAAATCTCATTGGAACGGCACCAAACAAAAATTCCAGCATCATCACCTTGCCCAATGCAGATTCGAGATTCATCACTGAATATGACTTTCATCTAATCATCCACAGTCCACGATTGCCTTTCCTTAGCCCATTGTAACCTTGTTTTTTTGTGTTTAGGTGTTAGAGATGGCTTTCTTTTAGCTTTTCTGTATGTAAATCCCATTTCCTTTAGGCGGTTTCTTACAGTTCGGTCACAGATGTTGATTCCAGTTTCCTCCCATTTGTTCCTCATTTGTTTTGTTGTACATTTTCTGTTTTCAAGGCATATTGCTTTAAGTTTTCTGTCTTGACGCTTTGATGTCTTCCTTGGTCTACCAGTATGCTTGCCTTTAACCACCTTCCCATGTTGTTTGTATTTGGTCCATGTTTTAGACACAGCCGACTGTGAACAACCAACATCTTGTGCAACACTTCGTGATGATTTACCCTCTTTAAGGAGTTTGATAATCCTCTCCTTTTTTTCAATTGACATCTCTGGTGTTGGAGCCATGCTTCATGTCAGTCCACTTGTTGCAACAGCTCTCCAAGGTGTGATCACTCCTTTTTACCTACATACTAACAAGCAGATTTAATCTGATGCAGGTGTTAGTGTTTGTAATGAAAATTTACAGGGTGATTCCATAATTTTTTCCTCAGAATTGAGTGATTCCATAATTTATTCCCTGTGCTTGTTCTATAAATCTAACTGTTACTGGCCACCACAATTATTTTTCTTGATTTCTTTTAGTGTTTCTTAAAGCCAGAAAGTTGCCATTTGAAATGCCTTTAGTTTTTGGCCATGTCTGTGATCTGCTTTTTTTCTACAACAATAAACAACTGAAGGAACTGGTGATTCCATAATTTTTGCCAGGGGTTGTACATGGTTGATCTGTGCGCTTAGGGCATTGTTCACTCTTGCAAAAACAAACTTAAAGGCTTATGCTGCGCTTGAAAAAATATGAAAAGATAAAGAACAGCTGCCAGCACCAAAAAAGTCAAATACGAGCTGACCTGTGTCAACCTCTCGGCAGGTATAGCGTGATGACGTCACTGTCGTAGGCCTCTCCCTACGCGTTTCGTCACAAGAGAATGTCGTCCTGTCCAATCCCCAGACTATGTTCTTTTGTGATGAAACACGTAGGATTGGGCCTACGACTGTGACATCATCATGCTATACCTCACGAGAGGTTGACACAGGAGCAAACCAGGAAGCGAAGTGAAGCTCGCAGGGACGCCACAGTTCCATTTTACTACATGCTGTTTTAAAGCCTTCATTTCTGTAAGTGCAAACTTTTATACCATTAAACCTGGACTTTTTAAAGTAATGTACTATGGAAGCATTTCTTTGCTTTTGTTTTCCTTTACTCGAGTTTCATATGAGCAGCGGGGATTCTATCAAGAGATAAGGTTCCTGGGGAGACCCAATTCCCTGTGTTTGGTGAGACCATTATTTAGTGGTCACAGTGTTCTGGTAAGCAGGATATAATTACTCTCACCCGAGTGTGGAATAAGGATCTCATCTAGTGCAAAGGGCTATCTTTTTCTCCTCATCGTCAGCCTTTATATCTATATGAGGCATGGATATTGGTTTTTATTTTTCTGTTTACTGCTGATTCAGGACTTTTCATTCGTTTTCTTCCTGAGCTTTTTTTCACTTATGTTCTTCATTGTTTTTTATTATTGTTTCTAATTGGCGCTGCACCATTGCTCACTCTTGATTAGGCCTTTTTTCAGGCGTTTAGGTGCATTAAGTGTTTTTTACACTCAAATGCTCCTCTTCTGAAAGTGAAAGTGATGTTGTTTTTTTTAAGCCTCTAAATGCTCCTCATCTAATATGCCTATGGACATCCATGTGTGCATGGTCACATATGCCAACATAGAGAGGTGTTTAGAGACTGGAAAAAAAAATCAAACGTCCTTAACCACTTCAGCCCCGGACCATTTGGCTGCCTAAAGACCAGAGGACTTTTTACAATTTGGCACTGCGCTGATTTAACTGGTATTTGCACGGTCATGCAATGTTGTATCCAAACGAAATTTGTATCCTTTTTTTCCCACAAATAGAACTTTCTTTTGATGGAATTTGATTGCCTCTGCGATTTTTATTTTTTGCGATATAAACGGAAAACGACCGAAAATTTTGGAAAAAAAATTATATTTTCTATTTTTTGTTGTAAGAAAAATCCAATAAACTCATTTTTAGTCATACATTTAGGCCAAAATGTATTCAGCCACATGTCTTTGGTAAAAAAAATGTCAATAAGCCTATATTTATTGGTTTGCGCAAAAGTTATAGTGTCTACAAACTAGGGTACATTTTCTGGAATTTACGCAGCTTTTAGTTTGACTGCCTATCTTGTTTCTTGAGGTGCTAAAATGACAGGGCAGTACAACCCCCCCCCCCCCCCAAATGACCCCATTTTGGAAAGTAGACACCCTAAGGAAATTGCTAAGAGGCATGTTGAGCCCATTGAATATTTTATTTTTGTCCCTAGTGATTGAATAATGACAAAAAAAAAAAAATTACAAAAACTTGTCACTAAATGATATATTGCTCACACATGCCATGGTTATATGTGGAATTGCACCGCAAAATACATTTTGCTGCTTCTTCTGAGTACGGGGATACCACATGTGTGGGACTTTTTGGGAGCCTAGCCACGTACGGGGCCCCGAAAACTTCTTATTATCCCTCCACTTCACAGTGAGCATATTATTACACTTGAAGCAGGCTCTCTCCCCCAGCCTAAGATAATAATCTGCAAGCCTCTGGGGTAAGCCCCAGCGATTAGATCGCATGGTGCCACATGCGCCAATCTGTTGATCAAACAAGTGACTAAAAAGTGGCATGCTCGTGTAATAATTGTCCACATACAAATGGTACCCCGTTCCGAATAAGGGTGACACCAAGTCCCACACAATCTTGCCAGTGCTCCCTATGTAGTCTGGGCAGTTCTCCGGCTCTATGTGACTATCTCTTCCCTCGTAAACCATAAAACTACAGTATAGCCTGTGGCCCTGTCACAGAGCTTATACATCTTGACCCCGTATCTGGCACACTTGCTGGGAATATACTGTTTAAAAGACAAGTGGCCAAAAAACGTAATCAGGGACTCATCAACGTAGACAACTTGATGAGGAGTAAACAAGGCTGCAAAACGTTTGTTGAAGTGGTTTACGAGGGGCCGAATTTTGTAGAGCCGATCGTATCCAGGGTCTCCACGAGGACGACAGAGTTCATTGTTGTTGAAGTGCATGAACCGCAAGATCTGCTCGTATCGTGCCCTGGCATGGAGGCAGAGAACACAGGCATATGGTGAATTGGGTCAGTGGACCAATATGACCGCAACTCACTCTTTTTAGTTATGCCCATGTCGAGGGATAGGCCCAGAAAGGTCTTAAATTCGGAAACCGTAATTGGTTTCCAATCTATGGCAAGGGAGGACTGGGGATTAGCGGCGATGTATTGACAAATTGCTTTGGTCCACAGTAGATCTATAGAGATCTTTGGTGAAAAACAGCAAATAAAAATCAAGTGACGTAAAATCAACTGTTTCCATCTGAATTCCGGGTTGGCCAGTGATAGGGGGAAGTACGGGTGCTGCAGAAGTGGTGGGTTCCCAATTAGGATTGGCGAATTCTGCAGGAAGGACACTATGGGCACGACGGGCCTGTCTTTGTCTTCTTGGTGGCAGCGGGACACTACTTGTGCTTGTCACCACGCCAGCTTGAACTGCACTTATGGGACTCGCCACGTCACCACGTTATACTTCAGTGCTAGATGTACGACCAGGGTGTACTAGGCCGCTGGTGCTTGCCAGTTCACCAGAAAGATGAGCGGGACTAGTACTTCTCTGCTCCATATGAGAGCAGATCTTGCACCTCAACAACAGCAGAAGAAGATTGGGGTCTGGTACGCCTGCCCTTGGCAGGGACCACAACTCCGTCATCAGAGCTATCTGTCATGGAGTCGCTGTCGTCTACAGGATTGTATTCTGAGCCTGAATCTGACAGATGAGTGACTTCCTCTTCACTATCTGTCATGCTCAGAAACGTGTAGGCCTCTTCACTACTGTACCTTTGATTTGCCATTTTGGGCTCTAAATTTACTGGTACACTTGTGAGACTCGCAGGTAAAAAAGCTCCTAGGTTGTCAGCAACTGTATCAAACGCTGCCAAAAAAACTGTTAGCGATTGCAGGGATCAGCCCTGACTCTGCGAACGCTACAGTTATGTGTGTTGTGTTTTGTAAGTGACAGTGATCGATCGATACTGCACTTGGGTGGGCTGGGCGGAGGGGCAAAACGCAGGTGCTAGCAGGTATCTAGGCTTATCCCGCTAACACTGCGTTTTTGGGAACCCTAAATTGCTGGGGAAGCTAGTAAAGATCTGATCAGATATTGATCCGTTCAGATACTATACCACTAAGGGAGGTATATGCTGCGTATGAGGGTGTTAGCGCTACTGGCACTATTCTGACTCTGCCTGGGGCGACGCAGACCCTAACTGACCCTAAAACCAAACTGATATCACCCGCCGGGCGATCAGGGGGTTAAACCTTTATTGGGTAATAAACGGCGGGTATAAAAACCAAACTAACTAACCAGCGTCACCCGTAACACTTATACGGTGATCACTGGTGAAAGGGTTAACTAGGGGGCAATCAGGGGGTTAAAACCTTTATTAGGTAGTATATGGGGGTACCTGAGGCTATAAAAAGCTGACGGTGAGCCTAAATACCTAACTAGCGTCACCTTTGACACTAATACGGTGATCAGAAAAAAGATCGCTTAGTGACTCTGGCCACAGGGGATGAAAGGGTTAACTGGGGGGTGATCAAGGGGTTAAACCTTTATAGGGGGGTTAGGGGGTACCCTAGACCTAAAGGGGCCTACTACTAACTGCCCTAAAACTTATTACAGTCACAAATGACACCAAATGCAGTGATCAGTAAAAATATAAACACTGCAATGGGTGACACTGTGACTGGGGGGTGACTGGGGGGTCACATTGATGTCTTCTCTCCTCGGGTGCCAGAACGAAAAGGCTCCACGAGGAGAGATGACATCACTTCCTGTTTACAGTTCAGAAGCAGAGGAAGCTTCTCATTCATTAGGAGCTATCGCGAGGGGGTGGCCAGGAATCGGTGGCCTCCCCCTCAGCACAGATCGCTCCTGCAACAAAGCCGTCCGCCACAGGCTACGGTGGGGCCCGATTGGGCCCCCCGCCCACTGGGATGCAGGGATGTACAGGTACGCCCATATGCCTGCCCGTGCCATTCTGTCAACGTACATCGTCATGTGGCGGTCAGCAAGTCGTTAAAAGTGGTGTTTTTTTACGCCCAGTGTGCATGAGGCCTAAGACTTAAAAAATATGTTCAGTTAAAACATTTTTTTTCCTTTTGACTAAAATGGGGAAGGGATTTGCTTTCCAGAAACCCATTAGAGAGATTTCCCCTCACTTCCTGTTCTGCTGACAGTGGTTTTACTAGACAAAAAGTGAGGAAAAAAAGTGCAATAGGGACACAGACAGTGATGCAAAGCTGTCAGGAGTTCTAGCTTTCTCCGCAAAAAAAAAAAAAACATTTTAATTTGCTTGTATTGTCATTACAGATTTTTGAATAACTTCCTGTCTGCTGAACCATTGTCAGCAGAACAGGAATTGAGGGGAAATCTCTTGAATGGAACCCCAGGTAGCAGTAAAACCCAGGGGCTTTGAACTCCCCACGCTAATTAGAAGATTTTGACTGGATATAAACTTTAATCTTTAGTTTTGCCTGCAGTGTAACTTTTAACGGCAGAAACATGTTATTATTAAAGTGGAGTTCCACCCCAAAAGAAAAATGTGCATAAAATAAGCACCTGGGCTCTTGGCGGCACTTCCCTCAGCGCAGGAAGGGAGATCAGCTCTGCCCCCTCCCTCTTGTCAATCATCTGGGACACATCACAGGTCCCAGATGAGTGCGCGGCCAATCACGGCGCGCAGCGCCGCTTGTGCATGCGCAGTGGGTGCCCGGCTGTGAAGTCACAGGCGGGCGCCCCCAATTACAATGCCGGCGCGGCCGAGCGGAGGGGGAGATGAGCAGGGCTTTGATCCCCCGCATCACTGGACCCTGGGACAGGTAAGTGTCCGCTTATTAAAAATCAGCAGCTGCAGTATTGTATTATTATATTAATTGTTTTTTTGTTTTTTTTAAGCGGAACTCCTCTTTAAAGACTCATCTTATGACACAGGGACATTGTTTCCTGTCTGTGTTTTGCTTCTCTGAGGATCCCAAGTGTCCTCTTCACTTGGATGTATAAGCTTTTTTTTTTTTTCTTCCATTACTTCATCCTCTCCATCTGAAAAATGAATTAACAAAAATGTACCAAAAGGACGAACCCCTCCATCTTTGGTACTGTTAAATATAATATTTGTGTATGTCTCATGTTAAATATAGTGACTGCAGGATACTTTCCCATTCCAGCTCAATGTAATGTAATGTAGTGAAATTATTGCTATATTATTCAGCGTCTCCAGGGTCCATTATGTTAAGTGCAGTTTGTTGTAGTTGTCCTGTCTCTGTGACGTGTGTGAATTCAATTTGTACTACTTCCTTGACAGGCTGAAGTAATCGCCTTATTTATCTTGGGCCACCAGAGACCATTGTTGCTATGTTTATGGGAACATTTGTGAAATGGGAACCTAAATTTAGAAACCTTGCACAATCACATTACCAAGGAATGTAAGCAATGCTTTCCTAGTAGAAGTTGATAAAGGACTGAGTTTATTTATCTTAATTCTACAATACAGGACACAGGCTAAGTATTCAAAGACCCTGGGTTATAGGCTTGTACCTTCAGGTTTTTGGACACTGGAAAAGCTTTTAAGGACACTCCCTAGGTGACTCCCCTATAACCTTACCCCACCCCGTGAGTTTTTTGCTAATAGACCTCTTCTTCCTTATGGAAAAATGACTCTTAAAGCGGAGTTCCAATCAAATTTTTGTTATTACCATCCGCTTCATTGCAGCATTTTTTAAAAAAATTGGAGGTTTTTTTTTTTTTGCTCCATTTACCTTGTTTCCAAGGGCTAATCTTTCTGCAGCGAGGTACGCCATTTCTGCCGATGCACTGGCTCCTGGGAGATGGGTGTCACCATTCCCAGGAGTCAGTGGGCATTGTGCCTGGTAGCATTGCATTATTTCCAAACAGTAAATGACACGATGCAAGGTGGCGATAAGCGTCATCTTGTTTCCAGGGTTTAGTCTTGAGTGGCAGATTGCCATAGCAACAGGGCAGGAACTTCCTCCGACATTGCCATTGCTATGGCAACCCAAATTACAATGTGTTCACGGCGCCTTGTGGTTTGCTCGCATGCACGAGGAGTGGCTTCACATGCCCACAATTAAGATGGGAGCCTGCTGGCAAAGGAATATAAAGGTTAGTTTACCTAACAAAAAAAAAAAATACAACAGCAGCATTGCATATAATAACATATTGATATTGGTTTAATGAAAAACATCATGGGTGTATTTGAAAAAATGTGGGTGGAACTCCGCTAACTAGTTTATTTTATCTTTCAATTATTCAGTTAACTTTTTTTTAAATTTGTTTATTTGGATTTTTCCGTACAAAAGGACATATACAAGAATAACATGGTAGCGAGGACAACAGGACAAAAAACATAGCCTTCACAGTGTAAAGTGAAGTGTACGAGAAGTTGTAGACAAAGCAAGAGGCTTAACAACATTAACCACTTTTGGTGGTATTTAATCACTTGCCGCCCGCCATATAGCAAAATGACGGATGCAAAGTGGTTTCAATATCCTGACTGGGCGTCATATGACATCCTCAGGATATTAAGCTGCTGCGCGCCCCCCGGGGCGCACATCACGGCCATCGTTGTTGCGGTGTGTCAGTCTGACACACCGCAACTCCGTTCTAGGTAAATAGTCTTTACCACGTGATCAGCCGTGTCCAATCACGGCTGATCACGATGTAAATAGGAAGAGCCGGTGATCGGCTTTTTCTCACTCGCGTCTGACAGACGCGAAAAGAGGAGAGCCAATCGGCTGTTTATCAGCACATCCCACCCAGGACCACCAGGGAAGCCGCCCAGGACCACCAGGGAAGCCATCCACACTGGACCACCAGGTATGCCCCCTAGACCCCCAGGGAAATACTAATCTGTGCCCAGGCAGCTGCCAATCAATGCCCACTAACAATGCCTACCACTGCCAGCGCCACCAGGGATGCCTATCAGTGCCCAGCAGTGCCACCTATCAGTGCCCAGTAGTGCCGCCTATCAGTGCCCATCAGTGCCACCCATAAGAACCCATCTTTGCAGCCTTTCAGTGCCCATCAGTGTCGCCCATCAGTGCCACCCATTAGTGCCGCCTATCAATGCCCATCAGTGCCGCATATCAGTGCCGCCTACTAGTGCCCATCGTAAGTGCCCGCTCATTGGTGCCACCTTATCAGTGCCCATCAGTGAAAGAGAAAACTTACTTATTTACAAAAATTTTTAACAGGAACAAAAGCAAAACTTTTTTTTTTTTCAAAATTTTCGGTCTTTTTTTATTTGTTTACCAAAAAATAAAAACCGCAGAGGTGATCAAATACCACCAAAAGAAAGCTCTATTTGTGGGAACAAAATAATAAAAATTTAGTTTGGGTACAGTGTTGTACGACCGCGCAATTGTCATTCAAACTGCGACAGCACTGAAAGCTAAAAATTGGTCTGGGCAGGAAGGTGTATAAGTGCCCTGTATTAAAGTGGTTAATCACCGCTGGGTTTTTTATTTTTTGTGCTATGAATCAAAAAAGACTGAAAATTCAGTAAAAAAAAAAATCTTTGTTTCTGTTAAAATTTATTGCAGAGTATTGGCAGAGTATTGGCAGAGTATTGGCAGAGTATTGGCAGAGTATTGGCAGGGCATTGCACAGTATTGCACAGTATGGCAGAGTATTGCAGATTATTGCAGAGTATTGCACATTATTGCAGAGTATTTGCAGAGTATCGCACATTATTACAGAGTATTGCACATTATTGCAGAGTATTGCACAGCATGGGCACAGAGCAGCGCTGTGGGCACTACAGATCCAGCCCACAGCGCTGCTAAAAACGATCACTCCCCTTCTTCCCCTCTCCCCTCGCACTGTATACAGATTTTGTGTTCTGAGGAAGGGGGTAACATTGGGTTACCAAGTATTGTAAGATGTGGTGAGATGGTGTAGGGTAGACCCAGGAGTCTCTGCGCCTCTTTCCAGGTGATAATGGTATTCCTGCTTAACAGGTTAGATCTTAGGGAGTGGGATAGGGAGTGTAAGCTAGAGTGAACGATAGCCTGGAGGTTGAACGGGGACACAAGGGCACCCTCCAGCATGTGGTTGGAGTAGTGAGAGTTTTTGGTCAGCCAATAAATACCTTGTCTTAATAGACACGAGAGATTATAGAATCTAATATTGGGCAGACCCGTTCCTCCTTCACTCTTCGGGAGGCATAATTTTTGAAGCGCGATTCAAGGCCTTCTGCCATGCCAAAGGAATGCAAGCGGGGTCATATGAATTTTTTGAACATCTTTATGTTTAAGCAGTAGGGGGAGGGATTGTAATGGGTTTAGTAGTCTTGCAAGCGAGACCATTTTGAAGATGTGACATCTCCCAAATAATGAAAGGGGAGGGGCCGCCCATGCTTCCAACTCCTGTACAATCTTGGCTATCACTGGGGGATAATTGAGAGCATATAAGGAGGAAGGTTCCCTGCCAATACGTATACCTAAGTAGGTAACATGTTGCTTCGCCACTATAAATGGGAATGAACCGATCCAGCCTTGGGACAGTCTTGGATTAGGTGCTAAGATTTCACTGTTGTCAAAATTAATACGCAGCCCCTGAGCAGGTCCGTGAACCTTTAAATCAAGTCTTTACCGTCTTACGTCCCCAATAGGGGTGTTCGGATGGTCAGGAGGCATGTCCGATGTCGCCAATGGGTCTTGGGTCTAACGACACACAATGTTAAGACAATTGTACCTTTACTGCTTTTTCAATAACTATGTTGACTATGTTAAGTTATACTTATACAGTGCCTTGAAAAAGTATTCAAACCCCTTGAAATGTTCCACATTTTGTCATGTTACAACCAAAAACGTAAATGTATTTTATTGGAATTTTATGTGATAGACCAACACAAAGTAGAACATAATTGTGAAGTGGAAGGAAAATTATAAATGGTTTTCAATTTTTTTTTATGAATAAATATGTGAAAAGTGTGGGGGGCATTTGTATTCTGTCCCCCTGAGTCAATACTTTGTAGAACCCCCTTTTGCTGCAATTATAGCTGCAAGTCTTTTGGGGATGTATCTACCAGCTTTGCACATCTAGAGTGTGACATTTTTGCCCATTCTTCTTTGCAAAAAAAGCTTAAGCTCTGTCAGATTGGATGGAGAGTGTCTGTGAACAGCAATTTTCAAGTCTTGCCACAGATTCTCGATTGGATTTAGGTCTGGGCTTTGACTGGGCCATTCTAACACATGAATATGCTTTGATCTGAACCATTCCATTGTAGCTCTGGCTGTATGTTTAGGGATTTTGTCCTGCTGGAAGGTGAACCTCCGCCCCATTCTCAAGTCTTTTGCCAACTCTCATGCCCCGTACACACGGTCGGACTTTGTTCGGACATTCCGACAACAAAATCCTAGGATTTTTTCCGACGGATGTTGGCTCAAACTTGTCTTGCATACACACGGTCACACAAAGTTGTCGGAAAATCCGATCGTTCTAAACGCGGTGACGTAAAACACGTACGTCGGGACTATAAACGGGGCAGTGGCCAATAGCTTTCATCTCTGTATTTATTCTGAGCATGCGTGGCACTTTGTCCGTCGGATTTGTGTACACACGATCGGAATTTCCGACAACGGAAAATTTTATATCCTGCTCTCAAACTTTGTGTGTCGGAAAATCCGATGGAAAATGTGTGATGGAGCCTACACATGGTCGGAATTTCCGACAACAAGGTCCTATCACACATTTTCCGTCGGAAAATCCGACCGTGTGTACGGGGCATAACAGGTTTTCTTCTAAGATTGTCCTGTATTTGGCTCCATCCATCTTCCCATCAACCCTGACCAGCTTCCCTGTCCCTGCTGAAGAAAGGCATCCCCACAACATGATGCTGCCATCACCATGTTTCACGGTGGGGATGGTGTGTTCAAGGTGATGTGCAGTGTTAGTTTTCCGACACACATAGCATTTTGCTTTTAGGCCAAAAAGTAAAATTCTGGACTCATCTGACCAGAACACCTTCTTCCACATGTTTGCTGTGTCCCCCATATGGCTTCTCGCAAACTGCAAACAGGACTTCTTATGGCTTTCTTTCAACAATGGCTTTCTTCTTGCCACTCTTCCATAAAGGCCAGATTTGTGGAGTGCACGACTAATAGTTGTCCTGTGGACAGATTCTCCCACCTGAGCTGTGGATCTCTACAGCTCCTTCAGAGTTACCGTGGGCCTCTTGGCTGCTTCTCTGATGAATGCTCTCCTTGCCCGGCCTGTCAGTTTTTAGGTGGATGGTCTTGGTAGGTTTGCAGTTGGGCCGTACTGTTTTTCCATTTTTGGATGATGGATTGAACAGTGCTCCGTGTGATTTTTAAAAGCTTGGAATACTTATTATAACCTAACCCTGCTTTTAACTTCTCCACAACTTTATCCCTGAACTGGTGTGTTCCTTGGCCTTCATGATGCTTTTTGTTTACTAAGGTTCTCTAACAAACCTCTGAGCGCTTCACAGAACAGCTGTATTTATACTGAGATTAAATTACACACATATGGACTCTATTTACCAATTAGGTGACTTCTGAAGGCAATTGGTTCCACTAGATTTTAGTTAGGGGTATCATAGTAAAGAGGGCTGAATACAAATACACGTTCCACTTTTCAGATATTTATTTGTAAAAAATGTTGAAAGCCTTTTATCATTTTCCTTCCACTTCTCAATTATGTGCCACTTTGTGTTAGTCTATCACATAAAATCCCAATAAAATACATTTACGTTTTTGGTTTTAAATTGACAAAATGTGGAAAATTTTAAGGGGTATGAATGCTTTTTCAAGACAGTGTATATACCTATTGTGTAAGAACAGAAATCGGTCAAAATCCTTTTTGAATTTTTGAATGTCTGAATAATTGTAATTCTTTTATTTCTGAAAATTCTTCAATAAAACATGTTAAAAAAACAAAAAAACTCTTTACTGTCTTCTAATACAACAATAGAAGAATTGCATCCAAATTGGTGCAACCTCACAAAAACCTGTGCCATTGGGTCAGCCTGTATTGTTGGTTCAGGCACTGAAACCTGCATGGATGCTTGCCTTAATACTTTGTGGAATGTGTATTTTGTGACAGGATGCTATACAGGTCCAGGGCTTTGATCCCTTCCTACGGAATCCAGAGCCTGAAAGCCCCTCAGGGGCTTTACCCTTTGTGATGGGGGTGAAGCTTTGTTTAAAACCATTGCACAAAGCAGGTAAGTGTAACATGTTTGTTATTTAAGAAAATAATTATGGTTACAATCACTTTAAAAACCTTTAAACAGATATATTAGAATGCACACACTTATGAGAACAAGTAGTTTTACGTAGTAGCTTTCTCTTCAACTCAGTTTGACTTTTTAATTCCCTCAAGCAGTGAATATTTACATAATAGTATAGGTTATAGCAGGGCCGGGACAAGGGGTGGGCAGGAGGGGCGGCTGCCCTGGGCACTGTGGTATCATGTGAGGTGTGGGGGTGCTGCAAGGAGATTGGGGGGATTTGTGTTGGGAGGGGGAATTTAAGGGGCGGCAGGGGGTAAGAATTGTTTTAGGAGGGCAAATTTGAGGGGGTGTTAAGAGTGATGATTTAGGGGGATGGGTGAAGAGGATATGTGCTAGGGGAGGGGGATTTGAAGGGGTTTGTGCTAGAAGACGTGATATTGTAGAGGGGGGAAGAGGAATTGTGCTAGGAGGGGATTATTTTGTTTAGGGGGGGTGGGCTGGTAGGGATGATTGGGGGGGGTATTTGTGCTACGAGGGCAAATTTGGAGGGGGAGGATTTGTGCTAGAAGGGCGGGGGTAGGGAATTTGTGTAAAATTTGTTCTGGGATGGAAAATTTGGGAGGGGGTGTTAGGAGTGATGATGGAGGGGGGTTTGGGGAAGGTGGATTTGAAGGGCTTGTGCTCAAAGAGGTGATATGGTAGAGGGGGGCGGAAAATTCGTGCTTGGAGGGGGGATTTGGAGTAGGGGGAGAAGATGTGTACTTGGAGGGGAAATTTGAGGGGTAGAGAATTTGTGCTAGAAGAAGTGATTTTCTTTTGGGGGGGCATTTGTGCTGGGGGGATTTGGGGAATGGGGGATTTTTGTTGACACGTAATACTCGTACATCTTGAGGGGAGGGCGTACAGTTTGGCATATTTGCACTGGGCTCTAGATGACCTTGTCCTGGCTTTGGGTTATAGAACAAATCAAGCTGCAGCCATTGAATAATTATTTGGTACTGCTGAAGCCTATTAAAACAATGCTGCATTCCGTCTGAAAAATAATAAAAACAAAAGAATATCTAATGTATAACTGCATGCCCCTGGTGTTCTGTTGACTAAAGCAAAGAAAATGTGAATATATTCTGTAAATTATGGCTTCTTCTATGGGATATTCTAAAACCGCTGTGGATTTGTTGGTACCCTTAGAAAAAATAAATAAAAAAAATTAGGATGATATTGAAATTTTAAACTGTTTTGCATAATCCGTATCACACTTCTTCATTCTTGTAGTCAGTCAGGTTAAATGGAGAAAAATAATTATTCTGTTTGGTATACTCATGTACACCACACTGAACATAAACCAGAGAAGGCAAATAGGAGAACAGAATTTAAATGATCAGCTTGTCAGATATAAAGGTTATCAAACCATCTCCAAACAGATTGATGTTTCTGTAACTATTTTTGCTAATAAGGATGAGCTCCGGCGTGTTTGCACACCCCACGTGCAGAGCCTGCCAGGAAGTCGGCACTGCGCTAATCACAGGCAGTGAGATATTTCCCAATCTCTGCAGCCGCACATCGGGAGAATGTCTCACTGCCTGTGATTAGCGCAGCGCCGTGCCGACTTCCTGGCGGGCTCTGCACGTGGAGTGTGCGAACACGCTGGAGCTCATCCTTAGTTGCAAATAATAAGAAGTTCATGGGAATGTTAGCAACTTGCCTGGATGTGGCGAAAGGGGAGGCAGAGCCGAACCGCTGCTCTGTGTCATAATGGACACATGGAGGTGGAGCTGCAGTTCGGCTCAGGTTCCCCCATAGCAAGCTGCTTGCTGTGGGGGCACTCAACAGGAGGGATGGGCCAGGAGCACAGAAGGGGCACCCGAGAAGAGGAGGATCTGAGCTGCGCTGTGCAAATCCATTGCAACAGAGCAGGTAAGTATATAATGTGTGTTTTTTTAAGGTACCGCTTAGGCACAGTTAACATGTCTACATTTCTGAGCCAAGATCACAGATATTCTGTTTTTGAGTTCAAGTCCACTCTAAAGCCATTGCCTTAGAGCGCTGATCGGGAGTCAGTCAGCTGCTGGTTTTCCAGCATGCATGTCCAACAGAAGCCGGCCAAATCACCAGCTTTTGTTGGACAAACCGACATACACATGGGCAGAATGTTGGCCTTTTTTTTTTTTAATCGGCAAATGTCTCCCTACATTCGGCCCGTGTGTACGGGGCTATAGACAGGATTAATAATGGAAACTCATCACAACGCATGTTAATGCACATTGTATCGTGTGTCAGGGCACATCATGACACATGTTCACATGCTTTGATATACACTGTGCAAAGTAAATTATAATGCTTGTTAAAGATTTATCAGTGTTGATGTGTTTCCATTACTTTCAATAGTTAAATGCATCCAGCGGTAATACAGAAAAATGCAGAATGTGAATTCAGTTCCAATCTTGAGTTGAGAATGCTGCTCAGTGTTTCTTACAGGCTTTTTTTTTCTTTCTTTGTTCTTTTATTTTTCCCCTTAAGTTGCACCACAACACACTTAAGCTAAGTTGACACTAGCTCATGCTCTGAAAAGTGATCCTTGGTGGATCATTTTTCAGAGTGCAGCAAAGCAGCTGCTTTCAAGTGTTTAGGAGGAGATCCTGCCGCCTCCTGAATGCCTTTTTTTTTGCCAAATGACAATTTACAATGGGGCTAATGCACTGCAAACGCAAGCCAGGCATTGACTTGATTTGCAGCAAGGCCTTATTGACTTGAATGGAGTTTGACAAGCTGTACTAACTTTAAGCTCAACATGGCTTGTTAAATTTGCATGGTAACAGCCTCCACTAGCTGTACTTTAAATTTTAAGTGAGTGTTCCCGGGACGGTATTGCCAAATGTAGGTGACAGTCTGACACTGAATACAATTAAAAGCAAAACTGGTAAATGTTGAAAGGATACAGAACTTAATGTTGCTTTTTTCAGTTATGTGCACATTCTCCATAAACTCTTCCTAGTGAGCATTATGCTCATTTTTAATTTAGTGCAGTAAAACACATTGATTTATTTAAACTCCCATGATATGCTGTGTGTATTTTTTAGCATTCCCCCTAAGGAATAATTCACATAAATTAAAACGGTGAAAACTCCCAAGTGGCAGAAAATGTTTGCCAACAAAAGTTTTGGCATTGGAATCTGTGCTATGGGCCAGCATTTCACTGGATCTGCACAGTGTCAAAATGATTTATTCATTCTTGATCTAAAAGGGATGTTTAAAGGCATTCTCTAGGGAAGGGCGTGAGAATTGGTATTTGTTTCCATCTCTAAGAAAATTATTAAAATCTGGATGTGTAATTGCAGCACATTTGGGGAGTTATGGATGCAGTTGTTGAGCCTATAACACCTCTATCTTCAGTTTAAGTTCCCTGCATGTATTTTGAGATAGTCGTGTAATTAGTGAGGCTTTTATTTGGCCTAGGCAGCTTCTACAAGATGACTCTCCACCAGAGGACATGACAAGCGCAATTGCAGAAGATCTGCCTTGGAGACATGTAAAATAAAATGTGTTCTATTTCTTTTTCATACATAGGACACAGAGTTAGGCTAATATTCATTACCTACTGGGTTATACGCCACCTCTAGGTGAATGGACACTGGCAAAGTCTTAGACAGGAAGTGATCTCCTATATAACCCCTTCCATACAGGAAGTACATCAGTTTTTTACCAGTGTCTGCAAGGTGGATGGGCACGTTTGTTTGAGCTCTCTGAGCTCCAGGTCTCTAGTCCCACAAACAGTTCTTAAATGAATCAGGGGATTAAACGATCGGATCCATTTGACACAGGCTCTATTTGCTTAGATAAATGAGCCTCGCAAAGAAGACTCAAGATCCTGCAAGGTTTTGCCTGTAATGCGACCTCCGGGCGCTGGACCCTGCAAAGTGGAATCCTGGACACCACAGTGCTAAGGCATTCCTGCAGGGTGCTATACAGGTCCAAGTGAGTGGATCCTAAACATGAAAAGGGTACCTAGTCCTTGAAAGTCCTCAAGTGACAGGAACCCACTGTGATGGGTGAAGATTGGGCTCTTAGTTTCTAATCTGCCCTGCGCCTGGACAGGTAAGTGAAACCCCTTTATTTACTCATTGTGGGGTGTCCCAGTGATTGTAACAATCAGTCAAGCTAGCTAGAGGCTGGACACCTGTGTGTGGTGACCATACGGGGGGAGTTTTGGGCTAGCTGTGGGTGTTTGCAAAGTGTACCTTTTTTGCTTGTGTCTGGCTGCTTTTTACCTGTATGGTGCACGCGGCTTCGCTATAGGTGTCATGAACACTCGAAGCCACACATGAGCCATAGCCTAATCTGTGCGCACAAAAATTTGCGTGATATGTGCATACAGCCACGCCCGTTCGCCGGGACTGTGCACATGCATGCGCACACATGTGCAGAACATTCCAGCGCACAGCCAGCTTATTTAAGCTGTGTATGCCAAGCATGCGGTGCTTCCAGAAGGCAGCTGTGGGACACAGAGCAAGCTCTGAACCAGGCATTTGCATCGGTTCATTGCTCCTTACCCGGGCCACGTGAGTCACAAGGTGTTGCTTGGCAGACTAAGGTGCTTAGCAGGATTCTTGCATAGGGGCTTGGTGAGCTCTATTAAATGGTCTCCCTTCTGAGTGTTAATACTACACCCAGGTACTCACTTTTTGTGGCTTTTAAATGTATTAAAAAAGAGGAGCGGGACTAACACTACAGGGAAGGGCACACCTATGTCGTTAGTAGCTCCTGATGAACCTAGTTGTATCCCTAGTGTTGTATCCCCTGAAAGACCAGAGGCTTCCGGGCAATCTGAGCCGCTGCACCTATCTGGTATTGTGCCTACAGTCAACGCTGCTGCTTCACCCTTTATCACCAGGGATGAACTGTTCTCAGCCCTAGCTGGGTTAGAGCACAGGATTGCTGGCATGATTGCCTCCATCCCGCAGGGTAGCAAGAAGCGTGACAGATCCCGCTCCTAGTTTGGAGCAAGAATGGGTTGAGGATGGGGAAGAGCTAAAAGCTCAGGATTCTGTGAAGGGCCTGGCAGATGAGCCTGCTTCTGAGCAATCAGGACAAGAAGATATCCAGTTGGTGTCTGCCTCTGTCACAGAGGCTTTTGATCCAGACTCTTACCAAGATGGTTCGTTCTGCCTTTAAGTTGCCTCTTGCAGAGGTTACTGAGCCCCCCTAGTCCTCTTTGGGGTCCCTGAGGCCTCTTCAGGCCGCACAGGCTTTCCCCTTATCCCCACTGTTGGAACAGGTGGTGTATTCTGATTGGGAACATCCTGACAGGATTTCTGTTCCTCCTAAGAGGTTTTCCCTTTTATATCCCATGGATAAAAAGTTCATCAAGAAGTGGAGCATGCCAGACGTAGATGCAGCAGTCTCTTCTTTGAACAAGAACCTAACTTGTCTGGTGGATAATGCACAGGGTTGGAAAGACCCTATTGACAAGAAACTGGAGTCATTATTAAAAGCTTATTTTTCTTTTGCCAGTTCAGCTATTCAGCCAGCTGTTGCAGCAGTTGGTATCTGCCAGTCCGTAAAGGATCAGGTCAGACTGCCTGACAGGCCTAACCAAGAGGATGATTTTGCTGAAAATAAGACAGATATTCCTCGAGCGCTGTGTTTTGCTGTTGATGCCTTAAAGGATTCAATACAGTAGGTGTCTCATTTGACTCTCTTGTCTGTACATATACGCAGACTTTTTTTGCTTAAGAACTGTTCAGCCGAGCTTCCTTGTGAAAAGTTATTGGCAGGTTTCCCCTTTCATGGGGAATGTTTGGTGATGATTTGGACAAATATATCCAAAAGATTTCCCAGAGGGAAGAGCTCTCTACTTCCTGTAAAGAGAAGCACCAGGCATCCCCTGCTTAAAACCTCAGGGACTGCTTCCTCAGTTGTCTCAGTGCCAAGGCGGTTCCACCATCAACGGGGCGCTAGAGCCAGGGGCAAGCCGCAGGGCCAGAAAAAGCCCTGGGTCCAAAGCTCTTCTAAACCCAGCACCAAGCGCTCTTTTTGAGGGGACGCTCCCACTCTATCAGGTGGAGGGAAGGCTGCTGCACTTTGCAGAGATTTGGAGAAGAGTGGTTCAGGACGAGTGGATCACCTCGATTATATCTCGTGGTTACAAGCTGGAGTTATGGGGGGTTCCCCCTCAGAGGTTTCTAAGAGCCAGCGTTCCCTTGGATCCTCCAAAAAGAAATTTACTGTTTCAGGCACTACATCATTTAGTGCATCAAGGAGTGATTGTACAGGTTCCTGTATCCTGTACCATTTCTTTGCTTCACACTATCTACTAAGTTGGCATCCGACTACCCACATAAGCCTTAGATTTTGTCTGATTAGTGTCTGATATTTTTATCAGAATCTTTTTCTCGTATTTAGAAGGGAATTATTATTTTTTTCTAACAGGCTGTGCAATGATTCCACATCACATCACTGTAATTCCACTGTATGCCCCTCTATTGCTGAGCATCCCCTTGGTTGATAGTACCTTCTATGTTGTTTTACCCTTATTTGCGTCATTTCCTTGCTCTTGCCTTTCACTCTGGCCAACTTCTTCCTCTGACTTTTTTCATAAATATAGCTTCTTCCAGGTCATCTGTGACAATGTTACATGGGCGTCCACTGTACATGTTAACAACATGATAAAAAATACGTTTTTTAGCAAGGAACATACATTCCACATTAATACTTATGCTACCAAAATTAGTGTGTGCTGTAAATTGCCTCCAGCATTGCTCCTGTTTCTTCTTGCTAGAGGCTGCCATTTTGCTGAAGCCCAGAACCCCTGTACAGCAGTAAATCATTAGGCTGTCAGCAGATCGGCCTCTACTGATCTAGTAAATGCCAGAAATGGAAAGCAACTAAGGATAGTGCGGAGCAGGGTGATAGCTTGCATTAGTGGATTTTAAACAGTATTTTCACTTATTTTTTAATGTTTCATATAGCTATACCTGCAAAACTGGCCAGCCTGAAGTGATCCAGCAGTCCTAATTTTCTGACTAAAGTTCCACTTTAATATTTCTCATGGGCTTTATGTCTTGTCTTATATTCCAGTTCCATTTATTCATCCACCCATGGTTACTAGACGTAATCTGTACTTGACATATGTTATAAGATGCCCTGTCTCTTTTTATATATGTGATATACACATATATATAAATTTTTTTGTATATATATATATATATATATATATATATATATATATATATATATATATAGAGAGAGAGAGAGAGAGATAAATAAAGATATATATCTATATATGATATACTATATCAATAGCCAGGTTGTTTTATTTATTTTTTTACTTTTCTCATGTAAAAAGCTGTTCTCTTTATGTTTCTTTCATACTGAATAAAATAAAATATTTATTATGTAAGGATGAACTACAAGTGCAGTGACACCACTGCACGCTCCATTGAGAACTACAACCCTTCTGCCATTTTCTGAAATGATACAGTATACATAAAGCATTATACCATCTATGAATGAAGAGCCACTATCTTCCATTTTCCAGTCAAAGAGGAAGGGATTTAATTTTTATCTTGCTAAAGATGTGGATTATGATAAATCTGGTGCTGTGCTACCAATGTGGTTGCTGACAATTTATAATTTTGTATAATGCTTAAAGTGTTACTAAACCTAGGACCCTGCATTCATTATATCTGGTCTCCCACAGTATACAGAACATGGAAATGCAATAATTTTAGTAAATAGAAACTGCTAAATATCCTTTCTCATCAGCAGTATATAGCAGTCTCGTGGCTTCTATCAGTGTCTGGTTAAAGCTTGTAGGAGGAGTTTTCATACTGCACTGGTTGTCCTATCAGGATGCAGGACCCGTGACCCTCTGTCTGGACAGTGCTGATTAGCCCTGTGCTGATCACATGCACTCTCCCAAGAACACAAGACAAACTCTCTAGCAATACACACCAAACTGAGTATGTGCAGACTGACTCCACTAACTGTTTTATCCAGACATAATTTGGGGGCAATGCAAGAAGGGGTGGATCTGTGCATACAGGATCAACAGCCTTTTTACACAATGTAGGGCATTAACCCTTAGGTTCCACAGTGAATATAACAAGCATGCTTTACTGCATATGGAGACTGATTTTACTGTTGTGGGTTTAGTAACACTTTGAGCATGTGGAAGTTCGGGGCTGTTGCAGCCAGTTTTTTTCCCCTTATATTTGTTCTCTGTGGACATGGGCAGCTAGGATTTTTTAAGCAGTTTAGCCAGCTGAAACAACAGTTTTGCATTTTATCAGGTTTTAACAAGTAGAAGATGCTGTTTTTAAAGTGATTGTAAAGTCTCATTTAAAAAAAATAAAAAAATTAGCAAACATGTTATACTTACCTCCTCTGTGCAGTTGGTTTTGCACAGAGCAGCCCGGTACCTCCTTTTCTCTGGTCCCTCTTTACTGCTCCTAGCCCCTCCCTCCTATTGAGTGCCCCCACAGTCAGCAGCTTCCTATGGGGCACCCGAGCCAAGTCAAAGCTCTGTGTGTCCATTTAGACACGGAGCCCCGCCCCGTCCCCTCTCTCCCCTGATTGGCTGACTGACTTTGACAGCCGTGGGAGCCAATGGAGCCACTGCTGCTGTGTCTCAGCCAGGAGGAGTTTCCCAGATGGCTTTTACATTCGTGGACATCGCTGGAGAGAGATGGGGCTCAGGTAAGTAATTAGGGGGTGCTGGGGTGGCTGCTACTCGCAAAAGGTTTTTTATCTTAACGTATAGAATGCATTAAGATAGAAAAAAAACCTTCTGCCATTACAACGCCTTTAAGCTTTCATTTGTTTTGCTGCTTTCCTGATCAAAGAGCACCCATCAGACCTTTCAGCCTGGTTACAGCTTATATCCTTGTATAACTTAAAATAGTGCTGCGCTATACACTGTTGTAAACATTCCAAAACTATGTGATAAACATAATAAAAAAAAACAATAATAACTGTGCAATAAATGACTATTATAAATATTAAAGTGAATGCATAACGTGCTAAAGGTGCATATAACATAAAGAAAATTAATAATTACTGCGCTGTCTAAAATTTGTAAACACGTGCAAAAGGCAGCGACTTCCTGTGAAATACGCACAGTAACAAACACTTTTCAAAAAATAAGTTGCAGTAGTGATCAGAATGTGAGTAAATAATATGAGTAAATTATAACAATTAATAGAGTCCATCCAACGAAGTGACATCAACGTGGCAATATATAACAGTGCACCCAAGGAAACATGATGTGTAAAGGGATAACTTCCACCTCTAGTTTTACTGCCACTTACTGACTCCCTATGATCTCCTATTACGGGAGATCACAAGCGCTTTCGGCTCAATACCCAGTCAGGGCCTTTGATGGACACAGCAACAGCGTCTTCATAAACTTCCGTCACCCATAGAGGGCATGATGGCACAGGATCCCCAAGAAGAAATAAAAGCTTCCATAGCATCAAATCTGTTTATTTGCAGTCTTCTCTTCAGCCGTTCAAAGTGCAGAATTTAGAAAAAGCTTGTCTGAGCTTTTGTTTAGGAAGACTGTAACGAGCCCCTTGCTCGCTCGGTTCCACTCTCCCAACACTCCTCTGCTGCTATAGAATCAGACTGCAGATCGCAACATCTGATTGCTCGGTCATCTGATGCTCCGGGATTAGAACTACAGCTCTATGCCGTTCTAACCCAGTTGTGATAGCTCAGAACAAACACCAGGCAGGCTGTATGTAAGTTCAACCAGGAATCTCACTTTATTGCAAAATACAGGCTTTTATACACTAAAAGTGGAGGTGCGGACCTCCTGCTCATATTACTCTAACAATACAGCTGTAACTTAATTAACCTAATTAACATGAGCTATATTAACTAATCCCTTTAGACAGCCTAGATGACTCAGACATGACCTTTAGGCCAGACTGGCCGTCTTGTAGTTCAGAACATCCAATCAACATTCTCACAATAGCAGAGTTAATTAACACAAACAACAATGGGGATCTAATGACTCTTAGATCCCATACTAGAGACTTATTTACAATACACATTTTAGCAGACAACAGACAGACAGGTGCTGGAATTTACATCAGCATCTCCTAACAGTATCTGTCCCAGCATTATGAATCAGCCACTATTCCAATATGGCAAATCCAGGGTCCCCAGAGTCTGTGTGTCCTGGGTGACCAGGACCCAAATCCACAGTAATACCACCTCAAGGGTCCCCAGGCATACAGCTCACAAAGAGCACTGTTCCCCCAAATGAAAGGGCCCACGATCGATCGGTAAGAGGCTAGCATACAGTCCCCTCCAAAAGTCTCTCTCCCGGCTAGGTCTGTCACAAAGACATAGCTTCTCTTTTCACCAGACTTATTGCAAACTGATCCAGAATGGGAGGGGCGAGCATATAACATAAAACAATATTTAATTCTTCAAGTGAATCAATAATATTCAATACATCAATAATGTCCATCCGGAATATACTATATAATTCATTCTTGTGATGGTGCTCCAAACTTTTCAACGTGACAGCAAACTGGTGCTTCCCCCGTGTGAATCTGCTCACCTCAGGGCATGTGACCGCACATTTAAGTTTGGTCTAATCACGCAGATGAACCATCTCTGGGTTCTGTGTGCATTGAACTCTGTAGGATCCTGAACTGTCCAGTGGCGTTTCCTTCGTACATATACAGAAGATAAAGCTAGATAGTGTTTTAACATTTTAAAATATCTTTATTTTAAAATAAATCATCCAAGGTACTCACATAGCTTGTATGAAGCACCATCATAAGAATCAATTATATAGTTTATTCCGGGTGGACATTATTGATGTATTGGATAATATTAATTCACTCGAAGGGTTAAATATCATTGTTTTATGTTATATGCACCTTTAGCACTTTATGCACTATTCACTTAATATTTATAATAATCATTTATTGCACAGTTATTATTGTTTTTTTATATTGTTTATCACATAGTTTTGAAATTTTTCCAACAGTGTATAGCGCAGCACTATTATACTAAGTTGAATATGTAGAGCATGAACATATGGGATTGTGATCAGTGCCAGCAGCTGAAAGTGACAAACTGCAGGGCTATTAAGATTTTTTTTTTCTGGTAGCTCGCAAGACATTTTCAAAATTATACATTTTTATATCTTTGATTTTGTCTGTGAGTCAGCAGATATTGATCAGTATTAGGACCGCAACTCGTGATTATTTTCATATTCAATTAGTTGGCTGATTATTGTTTCAATTAACCGATTCATCAAATAAAAACCCCAAAGGTGTGGTGTGCTCCTGGGGTCCCCTGCTGGCCCTCCTGGCTCCTCCTGCTGCTGCTTGCTATGGGCGCATTCATGCGGAGTCATGCAGACTGCATTTGCTGTTAACACACACTGTACAACTCAGCCTGCCCCCTTCTCTCTTCTCACAGGCCGTGTTTGACAGCAGCAGGATCCAATGGGTTTTGGTTTGATCCAAAACAGATCTCAGATAATTTCACTTAATTTAATATATTTCGGTGGCATAACTAGGACTTTTTTTTTCGTCAAAGAATAGGTCAAGTTACTTATCCCACCCCTCCAGCCCCCAGAGGAGAGTAGGAAAATGTGGGTAACCAAATTGTGCTAACAGTGAGAGGTCCTAAAGTTGAACTTCAAGAATTATAATATGTTGTAAAATGCGAGACACAGGCAGAGTATTCATACACCTTGGGTTAAAAGCATGTACCTTCAAGTGATTAGAGACTGGCAAAACTTTAAAGGACACACCCCTTGGGTGCCTCCCCTTTAACCCTACCTCTCTACATGAGTCAACAGTTTTGTGGATTAATAGAGTAACTGACTCAATTTTCTGTACCACATTCTTGTAATGAATATGTTAAATAAAGCTTAAAAAGTTAGACTTTTGAGACACTTTATTGACACACATTCTTTTTTTATTAAAAACATACTGTATTTTTGTATTTATACAAATGTGCATATAAAAACAAATCATTTTGATAACTTTTTACCTAAGATTTTCTTAATCACCCATAATAATGTAAGAATATAATACTTGGATATCTCCACGTGTTAGTATCCATCTGAATGTGGCAAGCGGTGTTAGACAGCATAAAAGGTCTAATGGACCTTTTCTCCTTTGCAGAAATTCACCCCTAGCTTAACTAGTTTATTAATTGTTTTATATTATTTTATCTTTGAATTCTTCAATCAGCCCCTCACTGTCATTTAATGTGAACATAGATGCAGTACATCTGGATAGGCACAACTTCGATAAAACTTTAGCAGCCCTACCTGCCCCATGCTGCGGGGCAATCTGTCATGTTGCTTTGGGCCCTGGTTCCTGCATGGGGCTCACATTTGCACTTGGTGCAGCACATTTAGTTAGCCACAGGGTGCTATACAGGTCCAGGGCTGTGGTCCATCGCTTTGGAACCCAGTTCCTTAAGACCCCTTCAGGCGTATGCCCACCATGATGGGCAAAGTCTATTCAGCTTGCAGTGTAAACTTTTCAAACTTGGCTCTAAAACTCAACCACTTTGAGCTTTGTGTCAGGTGGATGACTGGGTGTTACACTACATATCAGGTCACCCCTATAAAGTACTCAGGTACTTCCTCCTGCACTTTTACCATGAGTATTCATTACACGATGGTCTACAACTAATGTTACCATGCATTCCTTACAGACATGCTAATCCTATACTCTGCTAAATACCCTTACTTGTAGCTATGGTGGAGACCAGGCAAAAGGGAGTTAATGCAAAATTGCAGGTGAACATTCACTCTGCCAAAGGCCTGCACAACACTCAACCTCATAGTGAAGATGCTACCCTTGCATCAGAGCAAGAGCCAGCTTTAACATCGGTCTTGGCATCCCATTCTAGCTCTATTTCATGCATGCAACAAATGCCTGTTTTCTGCATGTATGCTGCATTTCCTTATACAGTTTATGGTCTTAATTCAGCCATCTTCATCAAATGCTCCAAAATGCAGTGCCTCTTCTCCTTTCTCAACCATAGTTAGATCCTGATATGCCAGTCCTGGAGGATGCAGACACAAAAAAAGAGCAGGATATTGAGCCAATATTGGAGGAAGCTGCAGAAGATTTTTCTTCTCCAGACTGCCACTATATTGAAGAGGGAGCTTAACTCAACATGCTGGCTAATGTTGAAAAGATCACTACTGCCATCTACAAATACCTTGGCATTGTGCAGCCTGACTCTCCCCTGTCTTGCCATGCCCCTGGGTACAGAGAGACCTGCAAAATCCTGTAAAACTTTCCCTGTTTATAATCAGATAGAATGTGTAGTCTGGGAACTGGGTCACCTCAAAACAAATTTTCACTTTGTCAAGTCTTTGCTGAACTCTGCAAAGAAGTATGCTGTTCTTGTAGTTGATCCTGTCAACGTCATCCTAAACAAACATTTCACTGTACTTATTGAGGATGTTCCTTCTTTTAAAGATTCAGCAGATAGAATGATTTAGATGCTCCTAAAGGCTCTCTTTCCTATTTCAGACCCAGCCCTGTAACCATCTCTCACTGCCTTTTCAGTATGTCAAACTGCAGCTAACCTGGACTGCGGCAATGAACAACTGACATTATCCTGTATAATCGTGCTCTTAAGGAGCAATTACAGCAGTTGCCTTCTGATTGCATTTTTTGTGTGGATACCGTAGAGCATGTCATGAGACAAATTTCCAGAATAGCTCTAATTCTCTATTCAAATGTATAGAATCTTATGGCTGACCCTAGGTTCACACCGATGCGTTTATTTATTTTTTTTGCAGTTTGCAGAAACGCACTAGTCCATTTAACATGGTTTCCTATGGTACAAGTTCACATCAATGCATTTTTGCGGCCGATGCGTTTTTGGAAATAGTCGGGGACTTTTTTCCTGCGATTTGCGGGTAATAGGCTTCAATGAACTCACATCAGAAACGCAAGTGTTGTGTTTGTGATGCAATTTTTGATGTGTTTTGCGGTTTTTATTTTAACACTGTATATAGCTGGTTGCTAAGCAGGGGGCCGGGAGGCTGGCCGCTGCCTCCTTAACAAACGATGAGTTGTCGGGGCTTCCCCGCTGAAAGCTGAATGTAAAAAAAAAAAAATTCCAGCAAAAAACTTGCTGGCAAAAAAAAGTGCAGAAACAAAAACGGTGTGAGGTTCCCCCCAGGCCCTTCGGGTCTAGCATGGATTCGGAAGGGACCCCCCCACACCAATTTTTAAAAAAAAAAACTGCGTGGGGTGCCCCCAAAATCCATACCAGACCCTTATCCGAGCATTCCGCCTGATAGGTCAGGAAAAGGAGGGGACGAGCGAGCGCCCCCCCCCTGAACCATACCAATCCGCATGACCTCAACATGGGGGGGTGGGCGCAATGACATCGCCTGGAGAGCCTGCCGCTGGTGAAACCACATCACTAGGGGCGAGCTCTCTGGGCGATGTCATTGGATGGCCACGCCCCATGGCTATTTAAGAGGCACCTGACAGCGGGGAACATCACAGCGGAGGAAGACCGCTTCAGGACAAAACCGGCTTTTTTTGTTTAACGGGTAACCAACGGCAATGCAGAAGACAGCGGCAGCGAGGAAGAAGACAGCTCCGTGGGAGAAGACATCACAAGAAGAAGATGGCGGTGAGAGAAGACAGCACCCGGGAGAGACATTGGTGGGAGAAGACGCCATCTGAAGAGATGACGGCGGGAGAAGACGGCTCGGACCTATCTTTTTAATAAAGGACTTGTCAAAAACCGGCTCTTGTATCTTGTTAACATTTCACAGTTTTTTTGTGAATGGGTAGGGGTACAATGTACCTGATACCCATTCACATAGGGGGGAGGGGCCGTGATCTGGGGGCCCCCTCGTTAATGGGGCTTCCAGATTGCAATAAGCACCTGCCCACAGACCCCGACAACCACCAGGAAGAGGCCCTTGTCCTCATCAACATGGGGCAAGGTGCTGTGGGGTGGGGGGCACAGAGCCCCCCTGCCCCAAAGCACTTCCCCCATGTTGAGGGCATGCGGCCTGGTATGGTTCAGGTCTTGCTCGTCTCCTCCCTTTGCTGACCTACCGGGCGGAACGCTCAGATAAGGGTCTGGTATGGATCTTGGGGGGTCCCCATGCCGTTTTTTTTAACTGTGGCCCGGGGGTTCCCTTCGAATCCATACTAGACCCGAAGGGCCTGGGGGAGAACCCTACATTATTTTTTTTCGCAAATTTTTTTTGCCGCAATTTTTTTGTTTTTTTACATTCAGTGGGGAAGCCCGCCGACAGCCAATGACTTATCGGTTGTTCGGATGACTTATCGGCTTCCCGGCCCCCTCCTTAGCAACCAGCTATATTCAGTGTGTTAACAGTGCGTTTAATGGGGGAAAAAAAGATGTAAAATGTATGAAAACTGTATGCAAAAATGCTGGTTTAAAAAAACGCAAAACCTGTCTGAAAAGCACATCAGGCGCAGCCGCATAGATGTGAACCTAGACTAAAAGCTTGGACAGATGAAGTTGCCTGCAAAAGGCACCTCACACTTATGCCTTTACAAAGAAGATGTCTGTTTGGGGACGCACTTGATCAGTTCATCAAAAAGGTCACAGGTGAAAAGGTTTTACTTCCACAAGATCAGCAAACCCTCCTTCTCAAAACTTCTCTAGCATCTTTAAATGTAGAGTACCTGTCCACTGTAACCAGGCTTTATCTTCAAAACCTAAATTCAGCCCTTTCTTTTGCTGCAAGGCTTGGCCCACAAAGGCCATCAAGCCTTCCCCCAAAGCCCTCTTGACAATGAAGGGATGCCCCCTCTCCTAAGAGTGGGTGGGATGTCTATTACAGTTTGCCTCTCTCTGGGTCACAGTGGAGAAGTCCTACTTTCCCCTATGACTGGGTTGTTACCACAACAGACGCAAGTATTTCTGGGGAGAAGTGTTCCAATCCCCAACAGTCTAACATGGTCACTGAAAGAAACCAAGTTTCCCTTCAACAACTTGGAGCTCAGAGTAATTCTGTTGACCCTGCAGCACTGGATCCCTCATCTGAAGGGACACACAATCAGGGTGCAATCTGACAACATGGCTTTATTGGCATGGCTGTTGAAACCCAGGTCTTAAATGATAGAGGGATTTCTGAATCTGTGCTTCAAACCTTTCTAAAAGCAAGAAAAGCCTCTTCCAGGAAGGATTTTCCTCTTGATGTAATTATCCTTGTATAGGGAATTGGTGTTAACTGGGATGGAAATATGGCCAGTGCCACCTATGCTGCAGCCTTTTTATATGACCCATTTTCATGGCTGAGTATCTGTGTATTTGGCATATACATTGACACCTAGTGATGCATTCATATGGGATGGTCACAACAAAAAGCTACAATCTGCTTAGTCATGTAATTGCTTTCAAAGACCGGCCCCCCTCTGTTTTATGATACTGGGCATAGAACCCAGGTACTTCTTCCTCTGACATCCATCATCCCCCCCCCCCGCCCAATCACCCATCTAGGTCACACTTACTTTTCAAGGGGGCGGCTGCATACCAGTGGCTTCTAACACCACATGGCCTCCACTATTTATGATGCCTGACACCCAATCCTCCCTAGATTCATCACAAATGGCTTGGAAAAGTGAGCTTCAGGTAGACTTTACTGATGATGATTGTACCAACATCATTACGTATGCCCACAGGGGCTCACTTAATGTAGTGACCTAAAAAAACTGTTATAAAATTAGACCCCGGTGGTATCGTACAAACATCCCTGCTGCACAAATTTCCACCATCAGTGCTAGACACATGCTGGAGATGGGTTCGGGAGGATGGCACAATGTTACACATTTGGTGGTCATGTGAACTGCTTCAGCCATTTTCTTGTTCAAACATTTTATTAGATAATGTATGATATAATGAAGGTAGACAGTGGTCCAAGAATGGACTACAGACACGTGAGAAACATAACAGTAGCCAAATTCAATTAACATATGAATGACTATGCATATGTGGACATTGAAAGCAGGTACTTGACTTGAGGAGAACTATCTAAAGGTCTAGTAGGCTCACTCGTATAAAGCAGTTGCTGACCCGCATGTGAGAAAATAGCGAATAAATGTGACTCACAAAGCATAGCTATAGTGAAACAATAAACTTACAACACTCCTAAGTGCAACCGATGGATGGCTACCTAATAATGAATGTTGGTTTTACAGGGAAAGATAGAAAAAGAGATACAGGGAGGAGGGGGAGAGAGAGAGAGAGAGAGAGCAATGTGAAGGGAAAAGAAGAGGAAGGAATAAGGAGGGGAGGAGTGGGGGTGAGGAAACCCCAGGTGTCTCTAGAATGTGCCAAGTGGAGCATATCAAGGAGCATTCCACTAACAGTACTACTCATGGAAGCAGAAGAGATTCATCAAAGTTGGGTGGAAGAAAATGCACTACCCATGGGGACCATAGAGCTTCATACAGTATTTGGCAACTCTGTCTGTGACAACAGCCTTAATTTTCACATGGATCATGGCTTGTGTGACCTTGTTTTTGACTGCAAGGACACAGAGGGTGGGGGACTGCCAAGATTTAGCGATGATTTGTTTGGCTGCTGTTGTAATCTGCAAGAGAAGCTTAAATTGACCTTGTGTTAAAGAAGGAGGCTTTTGGTTCAACAGTGCTATAGATAGATCAGGTGATAGAGGGTGGAGAGCATGCTAAATATGGCGTTCTGCTTCAGCCATTTTCTAAGGACGTTCACCTGGATTACCACTGAGGTAGCCACACTGGCTTTGGTCTATACACTAGCCCAATATCATCTACATTGCTTTTCCAGGAAATCCTATTATAAATCTTTAGCCATGTTCATGGTTAACGCCACCAGACTTTGCATAACAGTTCACTGACGCTCCACATGTGTTCCAACGTTTACGAAATGGTGTAAAAGGCTGACTAATATTAAAGAAATGGAAGAACTTATTTGTATCTCACAAGATCGTCTTACCAAATTTGTTACCACATGGACCTGTTGGAATTCAAAACTACAGAGCAATACAAAATATACTTTTAATTTGGTGTATGGAGCGGATATTGTAGAGTCAACATGTTCTGACCTAGCTCAAGACTCTTTTTCCTGCAGAAGAAATGCCATGGTTAGAATTCTCTTTCGCTTTCTGCTTTCTGCATACTAGGTGTGTGTGTGTGGGGGGGGGGGTTTGACTGGAGTTTGGCCCTACCCTTTCCCTACTTGACATTTTTGTGTTTTTCTCGGGGTTTATGTGTATATATGTGAATAGTTTTTGGCCGCCTCATTATATAGCTCTGTCACCTCAGGGCTTGGTAAAATGCTGAGAGGTTTGTGCTTCCGGTTAGTGACCGATGTAGGGATCTTGGGAGGTCTTATCGTGTTTCTTTTCCCTTCCACAAGTTTACTACATGCTCTGTATGTAACCCTTGTTATGTTGATTTGGTCACTTTATTAAACTCTGTATAGTACTGTATTTTTCCTGCTGTGACCTCAATAAACCGATTTATGGAGGAAAAAAAAAATGGAAAAGATATTTATAATTTTTTTATATGTATACACAAATATTTTGCCTTTAATTTATATTTTAAACTGAATGGGTTGATTTACATGGTGAGGGTTTACATATACTCTAAGCAGCTTGCAAGCACAATATATAAGAATAGTATATTATCTGTCCACTTACATGATAGATTAGAAGTAAAATAGAGTACAACAATGCAAAAGTATACTGACATTTTCTGTCTACATAACTTCTGTAGCCAAGCATAAGGAGAGCAGATTATTCAGCAAATTATTGCTGAAATTACCCATCTAAATGCCCCATTGGTCTCCAAGATCCACTCAGATCTATGAAATTAAAATTACTAAATGGGTTAATATGTGAGCATCCATTCCTTCCACATTTATATTTGAAAATAAAAATTAAAAGTCTTTTACTACATTGGAATTCATAATTGTTTACTATTATTATTAGAAATGTAATAACTAAATATTTTGATGATCTATTCTGTATGTAATGTAATAATTATAATTCAATATATTTAAAAGAAAGAATTTGCAATTAACCATTTTTATTACAGATTAAGTTCGTTTTAATGCTTTTTGCATTTGTTTTTTGGCATATAACTGTAACTGGGCCCCAAGTCGTAAAATCACTTTAGATTAGTTTGCTTTGTGCAAAATTTTCCAGTCTATTTTCCACGAAACTTATTTATATACTTTTTTTATGATGTCTTAATCTTTTTTTTATTTTGCATTTTCTAGGCTTGCTAAGATTCTTATTAAAGATCCACCAACTTCAGATTTCACAATAGACTTGAAACATGAGGTGAGTTTTTTTTCTTTACTGATAATAATAAAGTTGTTCAAAGGCTTTTATTGACAATTACATTAAGTTTATGCAACAAGTCAATATTTGCCGTGTTGACCCTTCTTTTTCGAGACCTCAGCAATTCGCCCTGGCCATGCTGTCAATCAACTTCTGGGCCACATCCTGACTGATGGCAGACCATTCTTGCATAACCAATACTTGGAGTTTGGCAGAATTTGTGGGGGGGGGGGGGGGGGTTGGGGTTTGTTCACCTGCCTCTAGAGGATTGACCACAAGTCCTCAGTGTAATTAAGGTCTGGGGAGTTTCCTGGCCATGGACCCAAAATTTTGATGTTTTGTTCCCCAACCACTTTTGCCCTATGGCAAGGTGCTCTATCATGCCGGAAAAGGCATTGTTCTTCCTGTTCTAGGATGGTTGGAAGAAGTTGCTCTAGGAAGATGTTTTTGTCCCTTTCTTTATTCATGGCTGTGTTTTTAGGCAAAATTGTGAGTGAGCCCACTCCATTGGCTGAGAAGCAACCCCACACATGAATGGTCTCAGAATGCTTTACTGTTGGCATGACACGGGACTGATGGTAGCGCTCACCTTTTCTTCTCCAGATAAGGTTTTTTCGTGGATGCCCCAAACAATTGGAAAGAGGATTCATTAGAGAAAATTACTTTACCCCAGTCCTCAGCAGTCCAATCCCTGTACCTTTTTCAGAATATCAGTCTGTCCCTGATGTTTTTCCTGGAGAGAAGTGGCTTCTTTGCTGTCCTTTTTAACACCAGGCTATCCTCCCAAAGTCTTCGCCTCACTGTGCATGCAGATGTACTCACTCCTGCCTGCTGCAATTCCTGAGCAAGCTTTGCACTGGTGGTGCCTGGATCGCGCAGCTGAATCAACTGTAAGAGACAGTCCTGGCACTTGCTGGACTTTCTTGGGCACCCTGAAGCCTTCTTCCCAAATGCAGTGGAAATGTTTTTATGGGGTTAAGTTAATTTTCATGGCAAAGAGGGACTTTTAATTAACTAATTGCAATTCATCTGATCACTCTTCATAACATTCTGGAGCATTTGCAAATTGCCATCATAAAAACCGAGGCAGTAGTCTTATGCCGCGAACACACGATCGGAATTCTCGTCGGAAAAAGCTATGACGGAATTCCACTCAAGGTTGTCTTGCATACACACGGTCACACCAAAGTCCGACCGTCCAGAACGCGGTGACGTACAACACATACGACGGATCTAGAAAAGGGAAGTTCAATAGCCAGCGCGCCGCCCTTTGGGCTCCTTCTGCTAATCTCCTGTTTATCTCGTGTTAGTAGAAGTTTGAGAGTCGATTCGCGCTTTTCAGACTCCTGCTTTTTCAGATCGTTTTACTGCTGTTCAGTTTGTGCTTGTGGGTTTGTATCTGGTTTTCAGTGCGTGAAGTCAGTTCGTGTCTGTTTTTCAGTGCGTTCTTCTCCGCTCGTTACTGATGTTCAGCTCGCTCTTCACAGGCCTTGCTGTCCTTCAGTGCATTCTGTTTAGTTCGTGCTGACCAGCCGACCGTTTTGAAGCCATGTTGCAGGTACGTGCTCATCATAAAGTTCGTGCTGTGCGGGGGCTTGGTGTTGGGCTTCTAGCTTTGACTCAAGCCCAGTCCATGAACAGGGCGAGGAGGAGTTCATGGACCAAGAATTGGTTGCTCCAGTGTGACCAATTCTCTCATATGCCTTTGTTGCGGAAGATCCAGGAGAATAACTGATGATTTCAGGAATTATCTCCGGATGACGGACTCCATTTTTCATTTTGTTGGCTTTGCTGTCCCCTTATATCAGCAGGCAGGACACCTACATGCGGCAAGCTATCATTCCTGAGCAGAGGCTAGTCGCCACGTTGCGGTACTTGGCGACTTGGGAGTAGTCTACAGGACCTCGACAGGCATCTCCCCCCAGGCTCTGGGGATCATTATTCCAGAGACCTGTTCTGCTATTATTCAGGTCCTGCAGAAGGACTATATTAAGGTAAGATTTCTCCTTTAACATCACATTATATGTATTTAATGTTTGCTAATATATTGTATTTCTTTCATCATTCCCTAATCACTGTGATTATAATATGCTGTGAATGTCCCCTTTATTCTCATGCCTGCTGGAATTTTTAAAAGTTTGTTTTTTATCCTTCATGCATATTTGCCTTCACTAACCTCCCCAGCATGCTATCCTGGGCCCATATCCACCTAGCCTAGTCACTTAACAATGTATTTTGTCAGCTCCATTGTAGTGCTTTGCCCTGCTGACTTTGCCAAACCCATAAACGCTATAACTACCTCTTTTGTGTTCAGATGTATGCATGAATTCCCCAAAGCATGTAGTGAAAGGGCTGCCTGAATACTTTCAAATGGTACTGTTTAAAGTTTTGTTCTCCTATTATCTTGATAGGTAATTGCAGAATGTAAAAATGTGCTTCCATTTGTACAGTGTGTATTCATATTTTTGTATTACGACACTTCTTACCTGTCCAGTGGGCTGCCAATAGTGTAAGTAAGGAGGGCCTGGCCAAAGTAACACACATTATTTATGCATTCAGCTCTCAATTAAGTTGAGAGGGTTACCTGTCCAAAACATACCCCCCCCCCCAAAAAATATTTTGAAGTGGCCATCAGAGGGGGTGAGGAATCTGATAAATGGGCCTTATAATTTTGCCTTTAAATACTCCTTAAAATAAATGTTATACTGATGTTGGCCAAGAATGTTTGTGTCTAATCTGCTTGCATTGTTTATGTGCAAAATGACTAATTTTTTTTTTCTTGTTTCACTCAACAGTTTCCTTCAACGCCACAGGAATGGCAGACTGTGGCTTCCCAATTTGCCCAGTGGTGGGACTTTCCTAACTGCGGAGGGGCAATCGATGGGAAACACGTCCACATTGTCCCACCACCCCATTTGGGGTCATACTATTATAATTACAAGGAGTTTAATAGTATTGTGTTGATGGCGGCGGTATCGGCGACATATGAGTTTTTATATGTGGATGTGGGGAGGAATGGCCGGATGGTGGAGTATTTACCCGGACTGAGTTCTATCGACGTCTCGAGAGTGGTGGCTTGGGATTGCCACCTCCGGAAGGGGAACGTGGAAGGACTGCCATTTGTTTTCGTCGCAGATGAAGCATTCAGTCTGGGTGACCACATGATGAAGGCCATTCCCCCAGAGGACCCTCACCCCGGAGAAGAGGGTTTTTAATTACCAGCTGGCCAGAGCCAGAAGAGTCGTGGAGAATGTGTTTGGGATCCTGGCCAGCCGGTTCCCCCTATTTCAAACAGCCATAAATATGGCGGAATACAAACTAAACAATATCATTTTATGTTGCTGCATCCAGCACAATTTTTTAAAAAGACATAATGCAAGTTATGTTGCCTCCGTTGGGCCCGAGGCCGGACTTTCAGAAACTCCAATGACGGCCCTGGAAGCTGGCCATCCTAGCTTGTCCCCCCAAAGCGCCCATGAAGTGCGATAAAAATATGTAGAATATTTTACAGGTAGGGGGGCCATTGCTATGCCAGCACATTTTGAATACATTTTCTCTTTTATCAGATCAAATCTTGATTCTCATTTACTGCTTGGGTTTATTTTTGCTGTCTCCTAGGTTCTCCTAGTGCACTTGTAGTGCCAAGTGGTTTTTCCATTATTAAATAACACCCATTGTCACTGTAAACACCAACTTAACACAAAAAATGGTATTGATCATTGAAAGAAGAAGCCATACGTTGTTGAGTATAAAACCTTTTACTCCGTGCACATTCACATGTGCGTTTTATAAAACATTTGGCGGTAAAAAAAACACCTTTTTTTTTTCCAAAGTTTTACCTTGAAATTTATGAAAAAATACAGAAACAGGCATGTTTACAAACATAACATACACAATGACATTGTTGGAGGAGCACATTGCAGTGGCTTCTATCCTTAAGGCTTCTATCTCTAAGTGATTCTTTCTACAAGTGATATGCACTTCAATTTCTGCTTTAAGTTCTGCCTCACCTGAACATTTCTTCTCTGTCCCTTCACAGGTATGTGTCTGCTCAACCACATCTTCCACCATTAAATGAAATTGGGATCTGCTTGCTGTCTCTGTGTGTGTGTCTTTGGTATGTGTCAGCTCAACCACATCTTCCACCGTTAAATGAAATTGGGATCTGCTTGCTGTCTCTGTGTGTGTGTCTTTGGTATGTGTCAGCTCAACCACATCTTCCACTGTTAAATGAAATTGGGATCTGCTTGCTGTGTGTGTCTTTGGTATGTGGTCTTCTCTATCTGTTGCCCTGTGTGCATAACCATGACGTTGTTTTTTGTTGCTCTGGACTATCTTACCTAAGTTTTATGTGTTGATCTTATCTTGGCCTCTGGCCTCTTGCTATTCTGACTTTAGAAGCAAAAAGTCCACTTTGATTGTTAGGCATTCTTATATTCACTCATGATTAATTAATGAACTTCAACCCCACCCTTTATAACAGTATAAATTTGAGCATCCTTAAGGGGTCAGCACATTGCTGGGGGGAGCACATTGCAGTGGATTCTATCCTTAAGGCTTCTATCTCTAAGTGATTCTTTCTACGAGTTATATGCACTTCAATCTCTGCACTTCAGCGATTGCACGAAGCAAACAAATACAGCAAACTGCACTGGAAAGCACCTAACAGACCGCAGGTGACCCTGTCTCTCTAATAAGCTCTCCTTCTCCTCTGTAACATGCACTCTCTACCACTGCTTCTGACACTCTTGTCCTCTCTCCTCAAACTCTCTTACCTTCACCCCCCCCCCTCTCCACCCGCCTGCTTATACATATCATCCTGCCTTCTGTCCTATCCCCACTACTGCTCCTACCAACTCTTGCTCATTCTACATCCATATACTGATAAAACCTCCAGTACTCTGAGACATGCCCCTTCACATAAATCACATTCCCACATTACCTCCCTCACCCTCCTGCTTCTCCTAATCTCTGGTGACATATCCCCAAACCCTGGGCCACCATTGTCTGTCTTTGCCCAACGCTCCCATCCCCCTACACCCTCTGGCAGGAGCCGCAACCCACAGAACTTGGTCTCTATTCCTCTTTCCAAAACCAGCCCCCCCTTTTCCTGTGCCCTTTGGAATGCACGTTCTGTCTGCAACAAACTCACCGCCCTTCACAACCTCTTTATCACAAATTCCTTTAACCTACTTGCCATTACTGAAACCTGGCTTCATGAATCAGATACTATTTCTCCTGCTTCCCTCTCCCATGGGGGCCTTCTCTGGACTCACTCCCCCAGACCAAGTGGACGGAAGGGAGGTGGAGTGGGAATCATTCTAGCCCCATGCAGCACCTATCAGGTACTTCACCCACCTCCCTCTCTGACACTCTCCTCTTTTGAGGCACATTGCATTCGTCTATTCTCTCCCATTTCTCTAAGAATTGCTGTCATCTACCGGCCCCCTGGACTAGTATCAGCCTTCCTTGATGACTTCTCTGCCTGCCTACCCTACTTTCTTTCTTCTGAAATCCCCACAATTATTCTTGGGGACTTCAACATCCCTGTTAACACTAACACTACTATTACTTTTAAACTTCTCAGTCTAACCTCATCGATTGACCTCAAGCAATGGATACAGGCTCCTACCCACTCCAACGGCAACACCCTTGACCTTGTCTTCTCCTATCTGTGCACTCCGTGCAACCTTTCCAACAATCCACTCCCACTCTCTGATCACCACCTTATTAGTTTTGCTCTCTCCCTGTCTTCCACCTCTTCTCCCTCCAACCGCCTAACAGTTACACGTAGAAACCTTCGCCACCTCAACCCTTCTCTTCTCTACTCTGCTACTGATCACCTCTGACAAAATCACCTCTGTCCTGCCCCAACCTAGCTACTTTCATCTACAACAGCTCACTGTCTTCCTCCCTAGACAAGCTTGCCCCCCCTCACTACACGCAGAATTAGGCCCCGACTGCTACAACCCTGGCAAACAGATGACACCAGAAGTCTCAGAAAACATAGCCGCTCCTAAAATACTATTCCTGCCTTCACACTGCCAAACAGACCTACTTTATCAACTCATTAACACCTACTCATCCAGTCCACGTCAACTCTTCTTTACCTTCAACACTCTACTCTGTTCTCCACTGCCTCCACCCACCAACTCACTCACTGCCCAGGAGATTGCCAATCACTTCAAAACTAAGATTGATACAATTCATGAGGAGATCACCAATGCGCAAAAACCTCCCCCATGCAACACCCCATGTCCACAGATACAATCATTACTTCCCTCATTCAACCCTGCTACTATTACCGAGGTTGCTAAACTTTTATCTAACACTCATCTAACCACCTGCCCCCTGGATCCTGTTCCATCGCAAATGCTACGCTCACCCTCTGACTTGATTCTACACTCTCTAACTCACATTTTCAACCTCTCCCTCTCTTGTGGCATCTTCCCAAACTCTCTAAAACATGCGCTAGTCACCCCCATACTTAAAAAGCCCTCACTGGACCCCACCAATCTCAACAACTTACGTCCCATCTCCTTACTCTCCTTCTCCTCCAAACTTCTTGAAAGACTGGTCTACAACCGACTAAGCGACCATCTGACCATGAATAAACTTCTTGATCCCCTTCAGTCCGGTTTTCGCCCTCAACACTCCACGGAAACCGCTCTCCTTAAACTCTCAAATGACCTACTAATGGCTAAAGCCAGTGGACACTATTCTGTACTACTTCTCCTGGATCTCTCTGCTGCCTTTGACACAGTGGACCACCCCCTCTTCCTCAAAAAACTCCACTCCTTTGGTCTCCATGACTGTACTTTTCACTGGTTCTCATCCTACCTATTCCACCGCTCCTTCAGTGTCACTTACAACTCTACTTCCTCCTCTCCTCTTCCTTTCTCCGTTGGGTTCCTCTAAGGTTCTGTTCTTGGACCTCTCCTTTTCTCAATCTACACCACCTCCTTGGGTCAGTTGATTGCCTCCCACAGCTTTAAATATCATCTCTACGCTGATGACACCCAAATCTATCTCTCCACCCCCCCAGCTCTCTCCATCGGTCTCCTCACGCATTACCAACTTACTAGCAGACATATCAGCCTGGATGTCACATCACTTCCTCAAACTCAACCTATCCAAAACCAAGCTCATGATATTTCCTCCCTCAGGTGCCACTTCCCCTGATTTCTCTGTCAATATCAACGGCTCAAATATCAACCCATCTCCCCACGCCAAGGTCCTAGGTGTAATCCTGGACTTTGAACTAACCTTTCGACCCCACATTCTATTACTATCCAAAACTTGCCGCCTCAATCTCTGCAACATCTCCAAGATATGCCCCTTCCTAACCAATGTTACCACAAAGCTTCTAATCCACTCCCTGGTCATCTCCAGCCTCGACTACTGCAACTCCCTCCTCATTGGTTTACCTCTAAATAGGCTATCCCCACTTCAGTCCATCATGAACGCTGCTGCCAGGCTTATCCACCTCACAAACCGCTCAGCGTCTGCTACACCCCTCTGCCAATCCCTCCATTGGCTGCCACTCAGTCACCGAATTAAATTCAAGATACTAACTATAACTTACAAAACCATCCACAACCTGGCCCCCAGCTACATCTCTAACCTAGTCACAAAATACCAACCTAATCGTTCCCTTCGCTCCTCCCAAGACCTCCTGCTGTCAAACTCCCTTGTCACCCCATGCTCGCCTTCAGGACTTCTCCAGAGCCTCCCCATCCTCTGGAATGCTCTACCCCAATCCGTCCGATTTTCTCCTACTTTATCCACTTTCAGGCGATCCCTGAAAACTCATCTCTGCAGAGTAGCCTATCTGGGCCCCACCTAACAACTGTACATTTATCTTCTCAATTAGCACATCCCCCACAGTTATTACCTCTTGTATCTCTTGACCTTCCCTCTTAGATTGTAAGTTCTAAGGAGCAGGGCCCTCTGATTCCTACTGTATTAAAGTGTATTGTATTTGTACTGTCTACCCTCAAGTTGTAAAACGCTACGTAAACTGTTGGCGCTATATAAATCCTGTATAATAATAATAATAATAACTCTAGAGCTTTCAAAGCTCAACATTGCAAAAAAGAAGGCAATATCAGACATTTTATAGTGTGAAAAAGGTCTTGATCTTGCCTTCATCAGATGGGGTGAAATCACCCCTGTAAAAGCCAAATTTAGAAGATGCACACAAATTGTGAGTCAAAATGGGGATTTTCTTTCTGATCCCATACCTAATGTCAAAATGTGCCATCTCCCATCATGGTGGATCAATGGACGTTTTTTGGGGGTGCAACCACTTCCTCTCAACTACTAGAGTTGGGAGGAAGGGGTTGCACCCACAAAATGCGTACATTGAAATCCCCTGATGGCAGATAGCACATGTTGACACACTGTGTGCATCTTCCAAATTTGGCTTTTAAACTGTATTAAAACTTTAGATCATTTTTTTTAAATAAAAAAAATACAGGAATCTTTTTAGGATTTAAATTCTCCCTAGTACATCAATCATGTTCTTCAGTCTTTGTTCAATCACCTTGGTTTTTTCTTTGATAATGTCAAAATCATGATTACAAAACATGATTTCCTGGATAATCCGTTGGGCATTGTCACTGGTGAAATGACTGGATTTTGGTACCACAATCTGAACATCGCCTAAAATAAAAATACACAACATGTATTAAAAATATGCAGTCATACATCTATTACCTGAATCTGTGGTGTCCGACACTGACCTGTTGTTGTACCAAATTTGAGCACTTCTTCCACCTCTCCTTCCTCCACATCCTGAGGTACCACAATACTCTTCTCCCCTTCTTCAGGAGTTGGGAGGTTCCTGGTGTCCTCCGATGGAGCGAGTCTTTTCTCCCCTATGAGAATGAAACAAAAGGTATACTTAGCACACAGATATTTGTGGACAGAAATATGAATGTGAAACATTGCTTGGAAGTGGTATACAATTGTCTGTTTGGGCAGAGTTCCAAGCTGAAGACATGATTAATTCCCTTAACCAAGCTGGCATACTTACCTTTTTTGGATAATATTTACACATGGAAACACCCCAAGTATCCACTGAAGCACCTGTGTGTGTGACCCGAAAAAATGTGCTCTGGTGTCCCACACTAGTGCTCCAGAGTCCAGATGTGTAAACAGCTGCTGAGTGTCCTCTCCTTGCATTCCACTGAATCAAGTTTGCAATTAATTCTAGTTTCAAAGACATCCTGACAACAATGTCCTAAACTTCTTTTTATATAAATTATCATGACCAAATGTAGTTAACCCTGTATCTGGAAAAAACATTGTATTTAGTTGGCAAACGAACAATGTTTACTACGACCAATTACTGTGCCCACGAACATGAAAGTAGCCCTTTTAAACTGTCCAACAATAAAGAAAAGCACATGGAGCAGCAAGTAATAATAGGAATAGGAACACACGACGAGTACTTACTTTTTAGAAGCACTTTATTGATCCTTCTATACTGATCCTGGTCCGACCAGCATTTCCTTAATTGCTCCTTGGATCGTCATAACTCAAAATTCCGATGCAGACTCTTCACAACTTTAGTCATGATCTTGGCCTTTCTCACATTTGGGTTTAGGTACGGTCCATACTTCCCATCATAGTCGGCCCTCTTCAGTATGGTGATCATCTCTTCAAAGGACATATTTGAGGCCTTCAATCTTCTCCTCCTGGATCAGGACATTTTTTGCTCCGGCTTTCCTCCTCGTTACTGCTATTAAGCACCTGGTGTGTCTCCGCCATATTCCTCTCCCACTGTGACGAAAGAGACAGGGCAGGGAATATTCGATAAAGAACGTCAGGGGCAGGCGACTTGGGCGTAGTTTCACGCATGTGCAGTGTTTATAAAGCGTAACATGCGTGTGTCCTACATACGATCTGTGAGCGGAGGAAGGAGGAACAAAAGCGACTAACTTTATAATGAAGGTAACATTTTAACTTGGGACATGAGTGGCCTATACTGATTCTAGATTAAAACCTATATTGGGATACGATTAGGAGAGTTTAGCCTGATATTAGTGTTTTTGTCTTTTGTTTGGTCTTGCAGCAAAAATGAAACAATTTAAAGACCTAGACTTGCTCAGCGAATTCATAGACAGATACAGGGATATGCGCAATTTGTGGGAGGTGAAAAACCCCTTATATTGCAACAAACCAGCAAGGAAGGCATTGATGGAGAAACTGCTGGAATTTGTGTAAACTCGGGTCCCCAACGCAGACATTGAGTTTGTGGATAGGAAAATTGGTAGCTTGAGAAGCACACATAGGAAGGAGCTTCAGAAGGTCCATAAGTCCATTAGGTCAGGAGCAGCAGCAGAAGACGTGTATGTACCCAGTCTGTGGTACTTCAACAAGATGCGGTTTCTAGAAGACCAGATTGAAGCCAGGGAATTACTTTCGACTCTTCCGGCCCATCTTCCATTCACCCTTCCCTCAACCCCAGCTGAGGCTTCCGAGGACCAACCTGGGCCTTCCATCCTGGAAGAAATTGAAGAGCCCAGATGGAGCCCGGTATAGTATTTTTAAACATATTTTTTTGTGGGAAAATAATTGTTGTTAACTAGATGTTATTATTGATAACAAATGAATGATTTACCAAAAAGTGTTTTACATATCAATAGACAGCAGGGGCCAAAAATGATTGGGACAAGAATGAAAAATGCTGGGCTCAGAATGATAGTCTTTTCTATTTATTAACATTTAATTTGCAACAGTCATGAGCAGAAAATTGTGTGTGATTGATGAACCAAAAACTAAAACTATGTCCCTTTTTCAAACACAGGAAGACCTCAGCCAGGACGAGGCTCTTGAATGTGGCACACAGGAGGAGGCGGGAGGAAGTGTCAGCTAGGAGGTGGGGGTTAGTGTCAGCCAGGGGGTGGCGGGGCCCAGTCTCACCCAATCCCAGGTCCCTCCCCTCCGCCTTCTACCCAAAAGGCCCAGGAAGCTGAGGAACGTCGTGGAGGCAGCACTTGTCCTCATTAAGATCGCTAATGACGCCCTGAAAGCCCCCCTCGACGCTGTAGAGGCCTATGGCATCTATATAGCCTCAAATTTGCAGCAAATGGAGGAGGGCCCACGCCGCAAATGTGAGAAATTCATTTTTGAGGCCATCCATAAGGGGTTGAGTGGCCAAATGACGGATGGCGTCCACTTATGTACGCTCGCCCATCCTCCTCATCCTGCCACAAGTCCACCTCCAGAGCCACAGGCTGCAGGGAAGGCTGCAGGGCAGCGTGGAGGGAAGGTTTCACGGAAGACAAGAAAGTGATTGCCTGGCTTCAGTCGGGTCTGACAGAAGACACAGGCTGTGGTAGTACCACAGCCTGGGGACATATATATCATCTGCTGCTGTTCGTGATCTCTGGGAGTCCTGGACCAGATTGTGCTCCCTTCTATATGGACTTCTCAAGCTACCAATTTTTTTATCCACAGAGTTGATGTCTGCCCTGGGGGCCAAAGGCTTTACAAATTCCAGCTTTTTCTCCAGCATTGCCTTCCCTCTTTATTTTGTTATTATGAGCCTGAATAAATGGAGATTTTTTTTATATGAAAATACTTGCTGATGTGTTTTTC